>NC_065444.1:231670152-231970152 GCF_917563875.1 Diabrotica virgifera virgifera | reverse complement strand
GAAGCTATTCATGTTACTAAAAGACAAATTTCCACTTCTCCCGAAATCCTTGAAAATGACCTACCTCCTCCCACTACTGAAAAACAAAAAAATAAAAAGCCTAAAACTCAAGATTCTATTCCAGATATTCTCAATGAAATTAAAGAAAAAATTGAAAATAGAATCCCTTCCTTCACACTTTCTTTTCATGAAATATGTGATTTTCTGTCAAATTCCCTTCACTCAAAACATCCTGAACTTATTGCTAAAAATTATTCAAATGAAAGCGATGAAATCAAAGAACTTCTAAACTTTATATATTCTCAAACACAAAATAAAAGTTTAAAAAACAATATTACCAGATTGAAGAAGAAACTACTTCTAAGCAGTCTTTCTTCTACTGACGAAACTGACTACGAATCAAGTTCTCAAGTAAATAGTTAAAATGGCCAATAATACATTCATATTACAGTGGAACCTCAATGGTTATTTTACCCATATAGAATCCATCAAGCTTCTTATAAACGATTATCTTCCTTTAGTCATATGCATAGAAGAAACCCATTTCAAACATCAAAATGTAACATTAAAAAATTATGTTCCTTTTCTAAGAAACCGAGTTACAGATCATTCAAGCGGCGGAACAGCAATTTTCGTAAGGGATGACATAGAGTCAACCGAAATACAACTGCAAACAAACCTGGAAATAGTTGCAGTGTCAGTCACCCACAAAATGAAAATCAATATTTGCAACGTATACTTACCTCATCCTACTGATTTAGATATAACTGAACTAAGCAATGTTTTAAACCAAATTCCACACCCAAAAATAATATTAGGCGATTTTAACTGTCACAACAGTACCTGGGGAAGTAACAAAACCGACAAATGTGGTAATCTCTTAAACAATCTCATCGACAATTTAAATTTAGTGTTACTGAACACTGGCAAATCTACTAGGTTCAATTCATACAATGGTACATTTTCAGCTATAGATCTCTCTTTATGCAGTCCGTCGCTAGCTACTTTATTATACTGGGACACATTGGGGTATTTATATGATAGTGATCATTTCCCTATCACAATAAACATAGATACTAATGATATATTGACTTTTCCAATTCACCAAACATGGAAAATAAAGTCAGCTGACTGGGATTTGTATCGAACACTTATAGAAGGACAAACAAACAACTTTAATTTAACCAATACCGCAAACGAAAATCTGGAACTATTTAATAATATTATTATTTCTGCAGCAACAATCGCAGTGGGGAAAACAAAATCAAGTAAAAGGCAGCCAGTTCCTTGGTGGAATAACGAAATTGCCCAAGCACTTACTTTGTCTAAACACGCTTTCAACGTTTATAAGAAACATAAAACTATCGATAACCTTATAATTTTTAAAAATCTCAGAGCAAAAAGCAGACAATTGATCAAGAAAGGAAAACGAGACAGTTGGAAAAAGTATGTGGCTTCAATAAATCCTTCCACTCCCATAGGCGACATATGGAACAAAGTACGCAGAATAAAAGGAACAAAATACTTCCGAGGCATAGATACGCTATCATACAATAACCAAATGCATTCAAACAAGGTAGCTATTCCAGAAATACTAGCAGATATATATGAACTTAATTCTAGTGATTCCAACTATAGCATATCTTTTTTAGAATATAAAAATCTAATGGAATCGTCAAATATACAAATCACCGAGAGCGACAATCCAATAAACAAACCCATAAGTCTTCAAGAATTAGAATTTTGTTTAAGCGCAAAAAATTCGACGCCAGGACCTGATGATATCCACCCTCTTTTCTTACGAAATCTTCCTCTAAATGCAAAACTAATATTAGTTGATATTTTTAATAATATTTTCATTCAGCACGACTTTCCTGATCTATGGTCGCAAGCAACTATAATTCCAATCCTTAAATATAATAAACCAAAAGACGATCCAAATTCCTATCGTCCAATCTCACTTACTTGCTGTACCTGCAAACTTTTAGAAAAAATCCTTAATTATCGTTTTAAATGGTATCTCGAAAACAATAACCTAATAAGTATCAGACAAAGTGGATTTCGTACGGGTAGATCCACAACAGACAATCTAATAACCCTTGAATCAGCTGTACATGAATCTTTTCTGCACAATCAAAAACTTATTGCCGTATTTTTTGACATAAGAAAAGCTTTTGACACAACATGGAGACATCTTATACTAAAAACACTTCAAGAATGGAATGTCCAAGGGCATATGTTGTCGTTTATTAAAAATTTTCTAGAAACACGAACTTTTCGAGTTAGAGCCAATGGATTCACATCTTCCAGACGAGTACTGCAAAATGGCACTCCACAAGGATCTACTCTAAGTCCTACACTCTTTCTGATTGCAATAAATAGTATTATACATCAAATAAAGCTGCCTGTATTTACTAGCCTATATGCAGACGACTTAGTCATTTATCTAAAAACAAATAATGTAACTCTGGGATCACATATATTGCAAACGGCCTTACATACAATTGAAAACTGGTCGCAAAACACGGGTTTTATATTTTCTGGCGAAAAGACACGTTATTTAATTTTTAGCAAAAGGAAAGACTATCCTAATATTCAATTAACACTTAACGGAGTTATGCTGAAGCAGTCAGAAGAAATAAATTTCTTAGGACTTTCTTTTGAACGTGACTTAAAATGGAAAAACCACGTAACGAATCTGCAACGTTCTTGCCAATCCAGAATTAACCTACTAAAAATGCTGTCAAATACCTCTTGGGGGGCTGATACAACAACTTTACTTAATCTATATAGATCATTAATAAGAAGTAAATTAGATTACGGCTGTTTATGCTACGATACTGCTAACAAAACATCTTTAAAAAAACTTGACTACATTCAAAATACGTGCTTGAGATTGGTTTTAGGTGCCACACGAACTAGTCCAGTAAGTAGTTTACAAGTTCTGGCTAATGAACTCCCTTTAAGCCAACGAAGGCAACTTCTATCACTGAATTACGTTGCCAGAATTTCAGCAAACAAAAGCAACGTAACCTACTCAACAATATTCTACAGAACAAATATATCTTCTGATCATTACGAAAACATTGCAAGAAATATGCTACCATTTCCTGAGCGAACAAAACGTATTGGTTTTAATTTAGAACAGTTCAGTCTCACTATACCCATTCATGTAAATTTTCCTCCCTGGATGATCAATCCTCCAAAAATAGATATGTCTCTAAAAGATCTCCCTAAACATTCCACACATCCTTTCCTTATCCAGCAAGCTTTTAAAAATTTAATTTCCAAATACCCAACAACTCATCGAATCTTCACTGATGCTTCCAAATGTGATGAAGGACATGCTGCAGCTTATATCTGCGGAAACATCAAGTCTACCGTACGAATCCCAACAAATTGTTGTATATATACCGGAGAACTTACAGCAATTCACCAGGCAATGAAAAAATGTGGTTCTATCCATGAAAGCAAATTTGTGATTATCACCGATTCAATGAGCGCATTACTTGGGATAAAACAGCTATATACAACTCACGCTATTCTTCTCAAAATCAAAGAAGAATTATCTTATCTACAGAATCAACAGAAAGATATTCTCTTCATCTGGGTACCTTCCCATATGGGAATAATTGGCAACGAGGAAGTGGACTCTCTAGCAAGCAATGCAACTACCGACCAAAGTATTTCTATCACAGATCAAATACCTTGGACTGATCACAAAGTAAATATCAAAGGTCATGTCCACAGAACGTGGCAAACTACTTGGAATCAGACTAACAACAAACTAAAAGAATGCCTAAGTCAAGTAGGAACTAAACTCATGTTACCAAGAAATAGAAAAGACCAAGTCATCATCAACCGACTCCGAATAGGACATACGTTACTAACACACAAGCATATCTTCAACAAGGAGGCCGCTCCGATGTGTACCAATTGCAACACGCAACTGACAGTGAAACATATAATTATCGAGTGTCCAGTGTACCAGAAAGAAAGGATCGCGTGTGCTCTTAGTGACAATATTAAAAGTGTACTGACTTCAAACCTAAACTCCTTATTAAATTATCTCAAAATGACTAAACAATACACCAGATTGTAAAGCATGTTTATATAATAATATGTATCTTACTGTTTGTGTATGTCCCCCCGCTAATAACCCTTAGTGGTTGATGCGGGTTTATGTGTGTAAATAAAAAAAAAAAAAAAAAAACCTTTTTAGTGCATTGTTACATATGGTTTCTTTAGGTTTATAGCATTTAATTTCACCATTATCGTATTTTTAGATGGAATCTTCAGATAGCCAGGACTACAAACAGAAGTTATTAAAACTACAGAGCAAAATTAATACAGACCTAAAGTGTGTAATCCTAGATTTCTCATCTGTCAGTTATATCGATCCTTGTGGTGCAGCAATGTTAGGAAGTGAAATTAATGACTTCAAAAGACTTGAGATTTCATTTTACATTGCGGCATGTTCAGGTAAGCTAAACATTTGCTTTTATTTATAGTACTCTAAACAATTTTGATCTTAACAATTCTGTTTTATTGTTTGCATACTAACGATCTATATCTGTTATTTATTTATAAATTGTTGTAAATAAATTAAGTATCTACCTTTGGTTTTTAATCTTTTTATTATAACGGCTATCAAATTAATTCTGCTATTTGCGCTATGAACTCAGTTTACAATACACCTATAAATATTCAGTAACATTTTTGGTATATCAATTTCTATAGAAAAACAACATATTTATGCAATCTGTTTTGTAATCAATAAATAAATAACACAATCAAATATTTTAAATGTCATTATGTTATATTGTTACAGATCGCACTTACAACACTTTGGATAAATGTGACCTTTTGACGAAAGAAAAAGATTTCTTAAGAATTTTCCCCAGTGTTCATGATGCTGTTCAGTGCGCATCATACAATCTGAAGATTCCGATAGAGAACAGTATTGCTAGAATATCGTAATTAATTGTTAGTTGTTAATTGTTAGGATTATTTTTTTACCAGTGTAGAAAACTACACCGAAATTTTAATTTTCACGCTTATTTTTTCGAATATAACAAGTGTAAATATTTTAAAGTTATTTTAGATGTTAAGTAGACGACGAATATACTGTTGAATTCAGTTTCAAATATAGAAGAGATGTGATACTCGGTAACTATATGTATTAAAATATGTGTAATTGACCAATAACCTGTAAAGGATCAGGATCATATAAGTTAAAAAAATATAAAAATCTAAAAAAATACACTTTTTAAATTTAACATGTAATAACGACAAATATATTGAAACTTTAAGACTGACACTTTATTATTGTTTTCTTGTAGAATCTGATAATAATTATTGCTATCACGTTCTTTCGATCTCTCCCATAATGAACTCTATATATTTCCTTTTAAGATCTAAACTTTTATCAAATATCTCATTTTAAAGAAACCCTAAATTAATAAAAATTAATTTTATCTTATGAACCTTTTTTGTTTTATTATTAGTATTCAGTATACCAGACATTTTTTCTTAATCCTTTAAATTTCTTCATTAATTCTATACATGCCTTGTCACATAACTTCCAACTAAGTAACTTAGAACACCTGCCAACCACCTTTTCTAGTATCATTGACATAACAGCCATATGGGGCAACTTTGAAACATTTCCCATTCCGTCCTATCTCTAGACTCCTTTCCATATTTTACCTTTCAAGTTATCCAGGTCTCCTGGTCTTCTGGTCTTCTTCGCTAAAATAATTTTCTCACCTTTGAATCTTTTTTTTCATTTGATTACATGCCCAATAGAATTGTATCTTCTACGCCACAAACCTTGCTTGTTTAGTGCTTCGTATATCTTTCTCTTAATTTTTGGCTCGAAACGCTTAAGCAGCTCTTGATTATTTTGTGTAAGTGACCATGTTTCAGCTCCGTATGTTAAAACTGGTATTATTGGTGGTCTTTACAAGGTCAGTGTAACTTTTTTTAGATATTGTAAGGTCATTCGTCTTTCTAGGTCACAGTAACACTTATTGGCAAGCATTATTCTTCTTTTGATTTCTTTGCTGACGTTGTTATGCTTACTCAATAACGAACCTACATTTATATGAAGGGGTCCACACATTCTAACTCCATTTTCACTGCATACTTCCTTATTTACCGATAAGCTTCTGTCAGAAACTCAATGAATCTGGTGATTATCTCAGTGTCGTCTTCATATCTAGTCACTTTAGATTTTTTATATATATTTTATATAGTTTCTATTATATTTTTCGGGATCAGAAGTATAAAATGAAGGACTCTATACTACTTAGTAATACTAATACTTGGGAATCTTCATTGGAAGCTTGAACAGTTATATATAGGTCTATATAGCGTATTTGTAGTTCCATTTTAACCTCAAAGACTCTATGGACCTGGCGATTATTTTAATGTGGTCTGCATATCCAATCACTTTAAGTTTTGACATGTTGTATATAGTTTCTGTTGTAGTTTTCGGGATCAAAAATATAAAATGAAAGATTCCATACTACTTAGTAATACTAATACTTGAGAATCTTCATTAGAAGCTTGAACAGTTATATATAGGACTACATACAATATTTTAGCCCAATTTTCACCTCAGGGACTATATATTTGGCGATTATAAAAGTGTCGTCTTCATATAAAAATCGCTTTAGAGTTTGACATGTTTTATATAGTTTCTGTTATAGTTTTTGTGGATCAAAAATGTAAAATGAAGGATTCTATACCACTCCAGTCATACTAATATTTGGGAATTTTCATTAAAAGCTTAAGGAGTTATAATAATATATAGGACTACATACCGTATTTGTAGTCCAATTTTCGCCCCAAGGACTCTATAGATCTGTCAATTATGAAAGTGTCGTCTGCATATCCAATCACTTTAGATTTTGACATGTTTTATATAGTTTCTGTTGTAGTTTTCGGGATGAAAAATATAAAATGAAGAATTCTATACTACTTATAGTAATACTAATATTTGGGAATCTTCATTAGAATCTTGAACAGCCATATATAGGAACTATTATATAAGTATTTGTGACAATATTTCTCTCTTTATATTATGAAGCATATAGCATTCGCCAAAATGGTTTATTACTGCCCATTATCATATTACAGTATCTTATTGTTTTATGGTTTACGTCTATCATTTTGTTTTATTGACAAGTAACAAAATGAAACCTCTTGATCAATCTGGTTTACTAAGTATAACTAATGTTTCGATTGAAAATATTTTACTGCTTCCCGATTTTTGTATATTGTTCGTATTGTAGAAATTCCATTATCACACTGTGTATCATTACCTATGATTTCATTATGTCCATTATTTTCTCTGTATTATCTGACCTATATATATATATATATATATATATATATATATATATATATATATATATATATATATATATATATATGTAAATCACTTAATCTAGTCTATTTTTTGATAATTCTTCTTAAATAGGAAAATAAGTTTATGTAATATTTTTGTCGTTATACTAATAACAACGGTATTTATTATTATTTTGATTTAAACAAATGAATTGTGCTATATATTTTAAGTTAAAGGCGTCAAAATAAAATAGACATACAAATACATTTTATTTAAATTAACTTAAATAAATTCACTGTAACAACATCGTATTGCATTTCAGTGGAACCGAGAGCTTAACGTCATCTCCGAAAAACGGTGAACGAATCGTATCATTTTTATGATTGAAAATGTTGTTGGTGCCGAGAATCACATTCATGCGCTCTGGCTTATGAAGCCAGTAACTTGCCGCTGAGCTACAGCCGTTCACAAATAAATTCACTATTCAATCAGTATTGAAGAATCGCACAGTGTATTATGTTTAAAGGCCTTGATCCGGAGTTGTTTCTTCTTGCTGTAGTTATTATCAAAGGCGATGCAACAACTGCCATAACCTATTGTTTTTTCTAGGTATGTAAGATATGTACTACAGCAAATAAACCGTCAGGAAGCAATAATTTCAGATCGCGACCTGTAAACGTAGGAAACTTCTTCTTCGCTTCGTCTTCATCTTGTGTAGACATGACTCTCTCTGTTCTTCAATGTATCTCTAGTAAGTTGTCGTTCCAGCGTTTTCGCAGTTTCCTCAACTATTGTTTTCCGATTGATAAATCGCTTCATTCTACCCTTCTACTTGTTCCCCAGGTCTTGATTATCTTCATTTTGCATCCCCGTCATATATCTGTAATTAGAGCTCTATCTCATAGTGTCTTACAATCAATTTTTCTAAGGGTTTTCAGGTTTGTAAATTCTGCCTTTCACTGCTCTTCATAGTTTCCAAAGAGATGTTATCTGGTCCAATTGCGTTCTTTATTTTTGAAGTTTCCTTATTTGTTTCTTTGATAACCATTGTTGTTAATGTCTCCTTGATACCTATGAACTTGTATTTTCTCAAATACTTCGTTTAATAAACGGTCAAAGTATATTTCCATAGATAGCTTATTTTCATCTCGGATACACCTAATGTTATTACAATTGTTGCTTTAATTGCTATAGTTTTGGCTGTTCATCTTCGTCTTCTTTTCTTCGTTTTACCCTACTCTTTCTTAAGTTATTAGTATAGATTTTATACGTGTTTTTCCATTTATTATAGTTTTCTCATTTCCTTAATTTTTCTTGAATTTCGTTTAACCACCAAGAGGTCACTTTGTTTTCAAACTTCTTTCCTGATTTTTTCTTATTTCAATTTATATTATTTATTATAATAAGTATTTCAATTTTAGTATTTCTAAGAATACCAGCAATATTTCTTTATTTAGAAAAAATATATTAACGGAAAACAAAAAGGAGTCTGAATTGCAGGTGATAACATCGTTATGATATTCTAGAACTTGTGCCTTGTACTGTGACCTCTCCTGAGTCGTTATTTTTAATAAATCTAGTAGATTCGTGTATTTTATTTTGTCGCCAGCAAATTAAATAAATAAAATTGGTTTAAATGTTCTTGTAAAGAATCTGTTTACTTGAAATTGTTTTTACAGATAACTTTTGATAAAGAGAACAATTGAGAAGTGTAAACAAGCATGTAAACAAATTCTGTCAAATAATCGTTGTTTAATATTGTAATGTTTGTTTCTGACTAGTTTCTTCAAGTATTGTATTGAAATTAATTGTTTTTATAAATTATTGTATACGTATAACAAGTGTTTTTCAATTTCAACTGATGAAATCCACGAAATGTTATCAAATTTTAAATAAATGTTACCTTTTACTCGTGTGTATTCATTAATATGTATATCATTTTCACCCACAGATTTCAACAAGAGTACTCATTTTTTAAACATTATATTTATATTATATTATGTATGTAGGAAAGGGCTAGATTTAATTTATGTGAGTTTTCTTGCCTTAATAAGAGCGTAGGCGCAAAATTTCGAGCCAATGTTTTTTAAATGCATTTCGGACCGAAATTACCTTAGAATAAAAAAAAGGTTTTTTTTATGAGATATTTGAAATTAAAAATCACACTCAATGTTCTCTTATTTTTCACCCCTGTAACTTATTCATACAAATATATATTATAGAAGTTTTCATGGACGTTCGGCCCTCGGTAATAATGCAATCTTTCATTCTGCGGTTAAATTTTTCAAAAATACTTATTAGTTTTCTCAGAATTCGAAAAAAATAATGCATTTAAAAAGCATTGTCCCAAATTTTGCGTCTACGCTCTTAAGAGAACATTATATTTTACTTCCCTACAATTTATTTATACATCATGAGAAAATTTTAAAGCTTGATCGATTAATTATTAGTACGGGAGACATTGGACGTATAATCGTTTGATATTCTTCTTCTTCAGGTGCCGTGTCTGTATTCAGACGTTGGCCGTCATCATGTTTAAAAGTTCCTGACACCCCCCTCTATCGGCTGCTGCGCGAAATAATTCTTCTACCGTGGAACCACACCATTGTCGAATATTACGCAACCATGACAGTTTCTTTCGACTAATCCGTCTCTTTGCCTCCACTTTTGGAAGTACATAGATGGTATTTAGGTCCTCTATGGCCGAAGTATTCTGTTTTTCTTCTCTCTGTGATGTTTATGAGCAGACGTTCTGAATTCATCATTGGAAAACATATTCATTGGAAGTGTGCTAAACCCTTGATATCTTTAGGATTCGTCGATAACACCACAATTCGAATGCTTCTAATTTATATATCATTGTGACTTCTAACGTCCATGTCTCGCAACCATATAATAATATAGACCACACGTAGCATTTAAGGACCTTCGTGAGAATATTCATCGACAGGCTTCGGTTACATAAGACTGGTTTCCAGGTCATGAAAGCCTTACGTGATATTTCAATCCTGGTTATTATCTCTTCATCACAGTCGTAATTTACTTTTAACCAACTGCCAAGGTATTTAAAATGCTTTACCCGTTCTATCTCCTCTCCATCAAGAGAAAGCACACCTTGATCTACATTTATCTTTCCAACTGCCAAGGTAGCGACCAATAGAAAAAAATTGAGTATTGGAGGAAATCACGATCCTCCAATGGAGAGAGATATTGTACTATATCTACATTAAAATATGTATTGTGGAAACGTGCTCTTGTATTTTTTATTGGAGAAGGTAGTTTCCCCTAGACTTCACAAAAATTTCGAAAAAGCTGTCTTAGTCTGTCTGAAGAAATTGATTGGAATGAATTTGTTTTTTTTTTGTTGCGATCTAACAAAGCGTTATAAAAAATCTAGTCTATATTGGAATCAAATTGCCAAGATAAGGGATGAGAATCAGAATACCTGAAATATCAAAATACAGAGAGGAATCCGTTAGGGTTGCGTGCTGTTCCCACTAACCTCTTCAGACCCAAGGAAAGAGTTTTTATTATCTTAACAATATTTTCAATTTTCTCTCCTCATTTGTGAAAACAATAAACGAAAATATATAAAAACTATAAAAAAATTATTTGGCAGAAAAAATATGACAGGACCAGCATAATGGACATCAGGACTTAGCTTTCATATAATTTAAGTATGAAACTGAAAAAACATTCTCGTTCAGGAGAAATACAGATATACATTTTGCATTTTGTACAAAAGAATCTCTTCTTAGTGCATCCAAGAGGTTTAGGCAACGCGGTAAGAATTTCTATTGCTGACAGAGCATATTGGCAAATGGTCATTACTGGTTTTTTTTACATCTATAGGCGGTAACTGGAAAACTTTAGATCTTTTTACAGGAATTATGGGCACTTCATCTTCACATGTCTCCCGTTCTCTTGAAGTAGACGCACTAGCTTGTCTCCCACTTGCAGGCTTACCACCTAGAGCTAGTGACTTTCCAACATACAGCTTAAATTACTGTAAATCCATTTCCTTTGATGATTATCGCTATCTTCACTGACGAAAAAATCGTTATCTGTCAAAATAGCCTCCAATGCACGTTCTATCAATATCCTTTTAATATCTGTAACTAAACTTAAAAAACGTGGGTATGGTAACATATTTTGCTAACTAAGTCCCAATGTCCAAAATGCTGGACAAAAAGTTTAGACGACCGCTAACGTGTCCAGCTGTAATTATTTTCAAATATATATTTACCACAAATACGTCAAATCATCAAGTAATATACATTAAAAACAATCAATACTTTAAAGTACAGAAAAACATTACAACTGACTGTATTGTTGTGGAGGCATCATCATAACTTAAAAAGTTTCACCACATGTAACAACAAACTACTGTACCCAAGTAGCAATTTGTCGACGCGACAACGTTGTCTACCGCGTGGCAACGTTTTGTTACAACGTTGTTATTGCCTAGAAGACGACCCAATTCTGCACTAATTTGGTGGACGATTTTTGAGTTGTCTTGACGTTGCCTAGGCAACCTTAAGCGTTGCATAAGACAACTGAAACGACCATAAAAAGTGCCTGCGTGCAATGGTTGCTCAAAGAGTCGGACTGGTTATGCTTTTTTACCTATATAAAAAGTAAACTATTTTGACATCATATCAGGTATTTAAATTTATATAAATACATAAATAAGGACTTAAACCAAATTACCTGATGTGAAATTTATAAACGCATCTCAGATGACCGTCAAATATGGATATTCCACCTTTAAAAAACACACGCGCTCATTTTTTATCACCTTTTTAACAAAAAATATGTAAATTTAAAAAATCTAATTTTAATATAAAAGCCAGAATTTATGTTAAAGATGTTTTGTATAAATTTAATGTATTGATGGTGCTTTTAAAGGTATTAGAAAATGCCTGCATTTTTTATATTTTGTGTTTTTATTTTCTTTACATCCCAAAAAAAACCAAAATGGTGCATTAAACAACATTACCAATATTACTTAAAATATACCTTATTACCAACCATAGACGGATGAGACAACCGAGAAGTCCAATCGCCGACCAAACACGGCCTGGACCGACTATCCCAACCACTTTAGAACGCACCCTCTTATTGGGTGACAGAGGTCATGTGACCAGTGCAATGAAGTGCATCGAGTGCATCATTCTCCTTAACAGCGTTGCCACATTTAGTAGATATCTACTGTTTTGGTATATTTTTGATATTATTTAAAAAATTCTAGTAGGCAATGTTTTTTATTAGATGTTTGGTATATTTCAATATTTTGTTATCACTAAAATAAAATTTGCTTTTTAATAGTATTCACCCTATTTCTAAATTAATTTTCAGACATTTTGTTACAATTTCCCAATGTCATTACCGAAAATAAGATTCAGGACGTAGATGATGATAATAGATAGGACAGAGAAATGAAACTGGTAAATACCAGATCTAAATAAGGAAATCTTGATATAATTGGTTTGGAGAATTTTCAAAATGATTGTAACGCTCGGTTTCATAATCAGTTTTTTAAATTTTAAGTTTAAGTAAGTTGGTACCTATTATCACAATTCATATATGGGTAAATGTCAACTTTACAGTGAAATGTTTACTTTAAGTTGATTATGAAACCGGGCGATTTTGACAGGTAACCGTTAACACAGATTTTACTGTATTTACAGGGCCTAAAAAGAATCTACTGATTTCTATTGATTTTTTGAAAGCAAAACTACTATCCACTGCAAGATAATTCGGATGGAATTCAGACAAAATATGTACAAAAAGTACATATTTTGTCGGAGTTTCAGCCAAATTATCTTGCAACGGATATAGTACTGAAAGAGTCAGAACTGGCCTGGCAACCCTGTCTAGCAAAGCTGATACAAAGATTTAAGCTTATCAAATCTACTGATAAAACAATGGACAATGGAGAAACCAGCTAATAACAAACAAATAAACAGGTTGTTAAATAAATCGAAAATTTCCAGCAAAATAAAATATAAAATAATAAGAAAAAAGTAAGGTTATAAAGTAAATTCTTTTTTGCTCCTGAAGTTGCCGTAAACGTGAAACACATCTATAGAACTATACGTAAAGGCCCTGGGGTCGTGAGAGACAACTACCTAGTCGGCCAGAAAACCCATGGGCGTAAATTAGTTTAGCATTATAACGTTTTTAAGTAGTTGCGATTGTTGAAAAAACTTAACTGTGATATGTAGTTGTCACAATAGTAATAACTTAGTTGCCCATATAACTAAAGATATTACTTAACGTTGTAACATCGTAATGTCAGTCGGGTTAGGGGTCGTTGGCCGAAACAACTGAAAGTCCACTGTGGCAACGTTATATACAGTGCATTTGTTTGTACTGACAACCAATGCGTCGAAAAATTGCTACTTGGGTAGTAGGCGCTGTTGTCAAATTTTTCAACCGAGTAAATTTTACTGATAAATAGGAAGTCCTAGGAACGATACAGCGATAATGACGAAAGTTGGTCACCTTTGAATTTTTGTGATATAGAAGAATCCCACTAATAGCATGGATTCAAACAATGTCAAACGTGAAAGAAAATAGAAAGATAGGAAATGAAGCGGAAATAATATTAACTATCAAAAGATGAAAACTTGAGCACTTAGGACATGTGATGAGTAGGCAAAAATACTCATTATTACAACTTATTTTATCTGATGAAAGCGAAATGTCGGAAGACGAAGAACGTCCTGGCTTAAGAACTTACGGGAATGGTTCGAATGCAGTAGTGCAGAGCTATTTAGAGCGGCAGTCAACAGGATCCGTATAGCCATGATGATTTCTAACCTTCAATAGAAGATGGACCTTAAAGAAGAAGAGAGTTTAACAAAGTTTCTTTTCTCCATGAATTATAGCAACTACAAAGTTGCTAGCTCTCAAATTTATCCAAAGTTGTCGTTATCTTTCCAATTGAGCTTCACTGAAAACACTCCTCCCTATGATCCAGCTTTTGAAAATTCAATATCGGTCTCATTTTCAGAAGTAACACCAACTAAGGAAAATAAAAAAACTAATAAATTAATATAAACTGTTAAGCATAACACAATAGAAGATAATATAATATAAATTTAATATAAGGCAACACACTTTATTGCAACTAACAAAATAATAATTGGAGATAAAAAATTCCAAGAAGTTACTATATGAACAGTGATAAGACAAAATTTGTTGACTGATAATGAACTTGAGACAAAACGCAATTAATTTTTTATATTAATTTAAATATTTATCACAGAAGGATTTGTTCCATTTGAATAGATACGATCAACAGATATCATCTTCAAAGGCATACCTAAATTGCACATTGCCTCTGCTTAATTATCGGATTTTGATATATATTTTATTTGCCATACCCATATTATTATTGATACCAATCACAGCCCAAAAGATATCTCATCGTATAGAACATAATTTTTCTTAGTTTGTTTGGTTTTCTTCAGTAATTTTTTCCATACAGTGTGCGGTTTTATTTTTCGTAAGTCTCTAGATAAATTTAAGGACTTTGTTTTAAAAGAAATGACAAGAATTAAAAAGTTATGTATAAGGAATATACTAATTGTGAAACATTACGTATATTTTGGAATTGTAAGTAAAAAAAATAGTTTATTTTTATGAAGTCCTGAAGCTTTAAATTATTTGGTTTATTATACCTTTTTAGTAATCATGTTATATCTTTTTAATTTAGTTGATTTTTTCTCATTTGTATCCATTTTTTCTATCTGGTTCAGAATATATTTCACTATCACTTTAATCAATATCGGTATTGGAGCTTTGTGCTTTGGCATAATCCTCGCCATATTCAAAATCGTCAACCAAGATATCTTGATCATCACGATCGTTTCATTCAGTAGCAAATAAATTTTAGACTTCCCTTTCCACTTCAGCTTGGCTCAATTGACAACGTTTTCCCAGTTTTCTTTACAGCTACATGAAGCCATTTCACTAAAAAATAATTAGAAAACTAAATGAATTATCACAAATGTCACACATGGGTGATACCCTATCGCGTACCTATGCAATAATTTTTCGTGATTGGATATATTACTCAAATGGGACAGTAACTACGAGTACACACTCGTCCTTGCCAGACTAATAGTCCAGGGCGCATCTGTTTTGAGATGGAAGTTGAGAGGTGACTCAAATTTTTTTGCAGAAATTGCTTGAAAATAACTTAAATAATAATAATTGAGTTATCCTCCCACTCAAAAAGGTCGGAACATTGTTTAAATAATGCAAATGTCAAAAAATGAAGGAAAAATTCTAATTTTTTCTTAGTTTTTTGATTATAACTTTAAAAGTATTCATTTCCGAGAAAAGTTGCACTGACATAAAAATTAAATTGTCACCCTTGTTGCCAAATAGCCATAATTGCAAAAAGAAAAACATCAGAAAACAAGTATTTGCATTTTACGTTTTTCAACCATTTATGCTATACTGAGGACCTTCATATTTTACACAGAAAAACTATATGATAAAATAAAACAATACTATAAAGTTCATTAAGACCGGTTCAACAGATTTGGCAAGATAAATTTTGCAATCCAGGTGTAGCTAAAAAAATTCATTTTTTCAAAATGTTGCAGAACTGAAAATAAAGCAAATAGCAAGTTGAATTTTTTTTGCATTTAGTGTATACCGTACCTTTCATTTGCAATTTTCGGAATTAAAATCGATTAACTACCACGGCGTCAGGATTTTTTTAAATAAACAATAATTTTTGGTGCTACGCGCAGGACAGCGGTGTTCGATTCACACAAGTTGATTTCCACCAAAATTTCTTCCAATCTTTATCTAATAATATATTATTTTCTTACTCTATATTTTGTTGTATTTTAATATTTTAATTCTACAAAAATCAAACTAATTTGATTATTGTTTGTGAAATATTGTTTAAACAATTGCATATGTTTAAAAATAATAAACTTTTATTCTCTAACTTAAAATATATGAACAAAGAAAAAAGCTAAACAATTCCTAAAAAAATTGTTATTTCAAAGGACAGTGTACGTGTTTTTATTTTACAATAAACAAATTTATTTATTTATATGGAAATGTACTAAAAATTAAAATGTATCAATCATTGTCAAAGGTCGTTGGAATGCCCAATCAGAGCAAACTATCCGCTGTCCTGCGCGTAGCACCAAACATTAATATTTATTTAAAAAATTCCTGACGCCGTGGTGGTTAACCGATTTTAATTTTAAAAATTTCCAATCAAAAGTACAGTATTGTTCTATACGTAAAAAAAGTTCAACTTGCTGACTGCTTTATTTTCAGTCCTGTAACATTTGGAAAAAATGAATTTTTTTGCGAAAGTTGGATTTTAAAATTTATTTTGCAAAATCTGTTGACCCGATCTTAATGGAATTCACAGTATTTTTTTATCATATCATAAAGTTTTCCTAGATTAAATATGAAGGTCCTAAGTGTATCATAAATGGTTGAAAAATGTAAAATGCGAATACTTGTTTTTTATGTTTTTTTCGAAATTATTTGTATTTTGCAACAAGAGTGACAATTATTTTTTAAAAATTTTAACCAATCCTATATTGCAGGAAATTTAATTGCACAACTTTTATGTCGGTAAAACTTTTCTCATAAATGAATACTTTTAAAGCTATAATCAAAAAACAAAGAAAAAAATCGAATTTTCCTTAATTTTTTGACATTTTGATTATTTAAATAATGTTCCGGGCCTTTTTGAGTGGGAGGATAACTCAAATAATATTATTTGAGTTATTTTCAAGAAATTTCTGCAAAAAAATTTAAGTCACCTCTTAACGTCCAAATGTACTAATATTTGTACATATGCGCCCTGGTCTATACCTACATTACCAGTGAACGGCAGTTCACTGGTAATTATTAATAATTCGTGTAATAGCTTCAGTTATCATACTTGACCTTAGATGCATAATATACTACTTGTCAATAAGTTTCATACTCATATTTAGTGAACAAAATCGGTTAAGCCGTTTAGAAGTTATTAAGCTACAAGGTATAATCTAATTAACGATTATTCCCTAAATGGTTTATGTAGTTGTAGTGGTTACGACGCTAATTTGATCTGGCAACGGGCAATCCGAGTTCATTTACCGGCCATTCCAATATTTTTTTCAATCTACATATTTCGAATAGAAAAAAAATCTAGTGTACATTCGATGGACACTAGATCATTTGGGAGATAATGCGACAAAGGCGACCATTTATAAAGCTTAACGTATAATTGAGAAACATTGCATTCAGCTTTATACATTTAATTTATAAATAACTTTGAAAAATTCCTGATATAAGTAAAAAACCGCTAAACGCCGTAAAAATGAGTGGCGCATACATTATTCCAGCTACAAAAGATCTGATATAAATATTACGTGGCGCGAAAATGTATTTATCTACTCTGTCATATTATGTATAAGTTTTTAGTTTGTGAAAACTGTCATTATAGATAGAAGTGCGTGAAGGATTTAAAGTGTGCGTGAAGTAACAATGTATTTTAAATGTTTGTAACTTTCGAGTTATCATGGTGACAATCCTTAAGTTTCGCGTTGTCATGGTGATGATAATATGAGCAATGAAGTACAACAAAAGTTTTGACAGTTTTGTGGTTTGAAAGTAGTTAGAATTTTTAAATGTCAAAGTTCTAAAAATTGTAGAATAGAAATGAATTCCAATGACGAAGAGTTACAGCTTTTTTTATTTGTTTATGGTAGATAAAATATTGTATGAAACTGTGCTTGAAGTACTTTTTGCGAACTTACGCGATTTATGTCGCATATAAAATCGCATGCGTTCGCAAAATGCATACTTCACGAACTTTTTCATAAATAACTATTTCATTTTGATGCAAAACAAAATTATAGTTTTATTTTAAAAGATTTTTTCATAATATTTGTTAAATTTGAAGTAAACGCGTTACAAAAGAGTTTCAAAATTCAAACTGTATCAAAGTTACTCTTTTGTGGCGCGTTTTACTTCAAATTGGGCAAATATGAAAAAATATTTTAAAATAAAACTAGAATTTTGTTTTGCATCAAAATGAAAATACATTTTCGCGCCAGGTAATATTCATATCAGATCTTTTGTAGCTGGAATATTGTATGCGCCACTCATTGTTACTAGTCTAGGCGCCAGAGGGGTCACCGTGTCATATTCAATTCTGATGGACAAACTCAACAATTTCTTATGGATTTTTGACTGCTGATTACGAATTTCGAGGGAGAATTTCGATCCGAGTGGTCAAAAAATTGTTATAAACAATTTAATTGTTTATAAATTGTTTATAAGGCTCTGACTCATAAACTAAAATAGATAAAGAAAAATGTTTCAAATAAAATTTGTTCCTTAATAAAAAACGAAGAAAAAACCGTTTACTAAACTTAAATCTAACAGTTAAAACTCAAGATATTGTAAAATTAGTGCACAATGCAAATTGAAAATTGCAAAATAAATATTTTTTGAAGCTTTATCGATCTTAACTCGGCTTCTACGCATGCAAATGAGTTTTAGAAGGTGAAGTTATAAAGCTTAATTGACAGGCTTCCAAACAAAGTTTGTTATATTACTTGATTTTCATTTGTTTTAAAGTTATACCCGTTTGAAGTTACAATTTTCTTAAAAATGTTGTACATTCATATTTATTTATAAGGGTTTCAAGCAAATTTGAGCTATAAACATTTACACTCTAATGAACAATAATGATAGAAAAACTCAAAAGGAACAATTTGAGTTAACGAAAATGTTCATAAGTTTATTTTTGGCCAAGATGTCGATATTTTAATGGTGCGCGCTATGAGGTGCAAGATTGGCTCACCGCGTAAAGGTTCACGCGCTAACTTCTAGATGCAAATTATAATTTCTATGTATACATACGTTATCTTTATTTTTCATTTTTGAAGATCCTAATCAAATTTTATCATATAATTCTTATAATTAAATCATCATACTGTACCTCGTATCACCTTTCATTCTATTTACTTTGTCTTCTATTTTTTGCACTAAATGAGAAAAAAACATTAAGAACTAATATTTAAGAAGTATTAGTAAAAGTAAGTTAATATTATTTATTAATACTATTTTTACAAACATTTTTTTTTCATGCATCTGCAAATCTGCATAGAGATAAACAGGGAATATCAGCTTTTTTACATCTGCATAAGTTCTTAGCGAAATTTTAAGAGTTACATGGTGGTACAAGTCTGTTCTTGTAGGCAGTAAAACTAAAACTTTTTGAGGCTTCAGAGTCTAATTATCTATATGATATCCATATAAAGTGGATCTAGTTCTTTTGCAGCATCATCAAGGCCCGTCAGTTGTGTGTATGCCGCCACATCATAAATGCTCGTTTTATATGCAATGATGATGCTGCAAAAGAATTCGATCCATTTTTATATGGATATCACATATTGGCTCATTAGCATGCGTAGAAGCCGAGTTACGATCGATAAAGCGTCGAAGAATACATACTTACTTGACTGTGAGCCAATCTTGCGCCTCATAGCGCGCCATTAAAATATCGACATCTTAGCCAAAAATAAACTTACAAACATTTTCGTAAACTCAAATTGTTCCTTTTGAGTTGTTTTATCATTATTGTTAATTAAAGTATAAATATTTATAGCTCAAGTTTGCTTGAAACCTTTTAAACAAATTAATGTACAATTTTTTTAAGAAAATTATAACTTCAAACGTGTATAACTTTAAAGCAAATGAAGATCAAATAATTTAACAAACTTTGTTTGGACGCCTCTTAATTAAGCTTTAAAACAGGGGTGGGCAAAAGCCGGCCCGCGGGCAGGATCCGGCCCTTTTGCTTACTTTATCCGGCCCGTTGAGAAACCGGAAGCAATTTTTTTTAGAGCATAGGCGCAGTGCTTTTTAAATGCATTGATTTTTTTCGAATCCTGTGAAAACTAATAAGTATTTTTGGAAAAATTTATAAGCTGAATGAAATATTAAATTATTGCCGAGGGCCGAAAGTCCCTGAAAACTTCTATGTTTATTTTAATAAGTCACAGGGGTGAAAAAAAGAGAAAATTTAATGTAGTTTTTCATTTCAAATATCTTATTCAAAAGAAACTGTGTGTTTATTCTAAGGGATTTTCGGCCCTCGGTAATAATGTAACCTTTTATCCTGCGTTTAAATTTTTCAAAAATATTTTTTAGTTTTCTCAGGATTCGAAAAAAAGGAATGCATTTAAAAATTATTGGTCCGAAATTTTGCGCCTACGCTCTTCATCACTTTTATGCGATTTTGTTTTATTCAACAGTATTAGTGTTCGTAGTGTTCAATGAAATGAATCTCTATCTTCTGCTTTTCTTAAAAGTATCTATGTTTAACCCGCTCCAGGCGGGAATATTTTTCGGCCAGGGTATTTGTCGTCTACTAGGACCCTTTTCTTTCGATTTTACCTTTCATAATCAGCGGCTGTAACAACTTACAACAACGTACTTATCATTTCTAAGTATGTGCCCCTTCTCCTTGCTGCCTTTCTCCTTTTAATGATTTCTCATCATTTCGTTCGTAATATTATCGGCCCATGGTATTTTCAAAATTCTCCTAAAAAGCCACATCTCAAAAGCTTCCAGGTTTCTCATTAAGTCAGCATTAACAATCCAATAAACGAGAATAGATTGGACACACCATTTTAATTATTATCCCGGTTTTTTATAGGGTTCTCTGCCTTCCGGTTTCCAGTTTCCAGCTTCGTTCGTCCGTCGTTGCGTTCGCCAGGGTGAAGGTTCCTTTTGGACATTACCTTCTGAATGCCACAGAGCTAGGATTGTTTCGGCCCTCCTCTCTTCTTTCCCTTCAATTTGTCAATTTGTCAATTTGTTTTGGCAGCCTGTCGTCGTCCATTCTTTCTACATGACCATACCAGATCAGTTGTCTCCTTTGAATTTCATCGATGATGGTTGACTTGACATAACGTTTTACAATTCGATATCAGATTTGCAGATTGAATCTTTGGTTACTTAGAAATTTCCTTATCTTCATAAAGGTTGCTCTTGAATTTCTAAATTTTAATTTTTATATGGATCCTTGTTATGGCTTAATATAATGGACCACATTAAAAACTTCGTAATTTTACTGGGAACAAATGGTTCGCATGTACACCCACACCCAACTAAGACAATTTATTATTAGTATTATCTATTATTAACAGTCAAATGTCTTTGTCCAAATTCTTTAAAATCATACTTATAGTATTGTTGTCAAAAAATTTCTTGGACAGGAAAAATATCCACCAAAAACATTAGCGTGTGCGCAGCGTACATACTGGGTATGGTATAGGTCTCCGGCCCGAGAGACATTTTGAAAATTTCATTTTGGCCCGCGCTTAGAAGTATTTGCCCACCCCTGCTTTAAAAGGACACCTTACAAGGCTCATTTGCATGCGTAGAAGCCGAGTTACGATCGATAAAGCTTCGAAAAATACTTATTTTGCAATTTGCAATTAGCATTGTGCACTAATTTTACAATATCTTGAGTTGTAATTATCGGATTTAAGTTTAGTAAACGGTTATTTCTTCGTTTTTTATTAAGAAACAAATTTTATTTAAAACAATTTTTTTATCTCTTTTAGTTTATGAGCCAGAGCCTTATAAACAATTTATGAACAATTAAATTGTTTATAACAATTTTTTGACCACTCGGATCGAAATCCCCCCTCAAAATTCCTAATCAGCAGCCAAAAATCCATAAGAAACCGTTGAGTTTGTCCATCAGAATTGAAAATGACACGGTGACCTCTATTTGCCGCCTAGACTATACGGCGTTTAGCGGTTTTTTATTCTTTACTAAATTTACATGAAGCGGTAGACCAGGGCATTCAGCACTAAAAGCATCGGAATAAATCGATTTTTAAATACAGCACCTGGAGACTTGCATTATTTTGTATAATGTTCAGGATGAGTTCCGAAAAAAGTCTTTTATAGGAAAATTGGTGGAAATGCATAATTGCATTTTAAGGTGCATAAAATGCATCCCAAAGTGCATATAAACATGTCAAAATAAGCATATCAAGGGCCAGATTTTGTTAATTGTGGGTTTTTCGGATCGTTGAACACGACTACGCCATCAGAACCGACCCCTCGGAGCATCTAGTGCCCATGATCACTGCAAGGCACGTCATCTGGAGGTTCGAGGGTTATCGGAACTTAATTGATACAAACAGATTAACTGGAAAATTTTGAAGCACGAGTACGCCATCAGAACCGACCCCTGAAGCAACTGGTGCCCAGTATCACTACTACGACATGTGATCTTCTAGGGTTTCGGAGCGTTCTTGGAATTAAATTGATTCAAACAGATTTTTTGAGAGCTCTTGAGGTGATTTAAAACGAATATACCATAATGTTGTTCTGAAGCTATTTTCTTGTGGCATTTTTATAATGAAGTATTTTCTATGGGAAATAAGCCACAATTTTACTAAAAAATGAATTTATTAACGTTTCGAAGCCCAAATCGGGTTTCGTTGTCAAAAAAAAAATATATCCCAGTGTTTACCAAATCATGAAAAAGAACAATAGAGGGTACTATGTAAACTTGAATTGGAAAAATCTAATAAAATTGAACAGAACATCAGCAAAGAGGAAATGAAAGCTTTAAAAACTTTAAAAAATGATGACTCCATAACAATCCTACCAGCAGATAAAGGAAATGCAACTGTAATAATGGATAAAATACAATATGAGAACAAAATTACAGATCTAATTACAAATGGACCTTATACCAAATTAACCAAGGATCCAACGAAGACACTGGAAAACAAAATCTATAGAACTTTATTCAAATTTAAAAATGATCTAACGTACTATCAAAGAAAATTAATGACACCTCATTACAGTAAGACACCACATTTTTATGGAGTACCGGAAATTCATAAAGCGAATATTCCACTTAGACCCATTTGTAGTACCATCAATTCTCCTTGTAGTGAGCTATCAACATTTTTATTAAATATTATAAAACCATTTGCAAATAATAATGACACATTTATAAAAAATACACAACATTTTTTAAACAAATTAACAAATATTGAATTTAATCCAAATAATATTTTAGTAAGTTTTGACATAAACAGTTTATTTACAAATGTGCCATTAGATAAAACTTTAAACATAATTAAAACGAAGTTAAAAAATGATAATACATTGACAACTAGGACAAAACTAAATGTATCAGCTATAATGGAGTTATTGACATTATGTTCTAATAATACCTATTTTCAACTAAATAATGAATTCTATAAACAAAATTTTGGTCTAGCAATGGGCTCTCCTTTATCTCCATTATTGGCTAATATATTTATGGAGGATTTCGAAACTAATATCATTTCTAAACAAAATTTAAAACCCACGGTATGGTGGAGATATGTAGATGATGTGTTTTCAATATGGCCTCATAGATCACAATTGTGGGATACATTCCTGAATATTATAAACGATCAAGAAGAGACAATAAAATTTACAATGGAAAAGGAATACAATAACACTTTACCTTTCCTCGATGTTTTAGTCTCAAAGAAGGATACTGGATATGAGACTCAAGTGTATAGAAAACCAACACACACCAACAGATATCTCAATTACAAATCAAATCACAACATCAACGTTAAAAAGGGAATCATTAAATCCTTATATGATAGAGCCAAAATTACTTGTTCTAACGAAAATTCATTTTTAGAAGAAAAACAAAAGTTAACATCTGTTTTATTAAAAAATGATTATCCTTTATCGTTTATAAATAAGGAATTGACAATATTGGATCGAATGGAACAGAACAACTTAGAACGGGATCCTACGACATTCACAAGAAATAATACGAGGAAAATAAGAATACCATATATAAAAGGACTATCCGAGAAACTTAAAACAATAGGAAATAAATTCAACATTTCAACAACATTCAAAACAACAAGCACATTGAGATCTATTTTATCTAAAACTAAACCTAACAATGAACAAGAAAGAAGAAAGAATTGCATTTATAAAATGCATTTACCCTGTGAATGTGAACAATTTTATTTAGGTGAAACATCAAGACCATTAAACGTTAGAATAAGTGAACATCAGTCTTATATTAAAAATAGAGAATTTGATAGATCTCAAATATGTCAACACGCATGGGATAATGAACATAGAGTTCAGTGGAGAGATTCAAGTATAGTCCTGAAAGAAACAGATAGTAAAAAGAGAAAAATCAAAGAAGCGGCTCTAATTATGCTAAATGAAACCAATTGTGTCGCAAATTCCTCGGTAGAATGCAGTAGGATGTGGTTACCCATACTGAAAGAGGAAGTCAATAGAAAGAAAATACCACGATTAGTAAGTCAATAACATATCGAGTTAGTACAAATTTTATATTTTAGTATTACTTATTGTATATCTATGTATTATTAATATTATTTATATTTCATAAATATTGGCGATATCATTTTAAAATCTTCTACTTTAAAATGTATAATATACGTCTGAATTGCCAATATAAATGAGTCAGATTAAATAAATTATTAGAAGAATTTTTTTACTTAGCAACAACATTTTTGTTTATTTTAATAGTATTTTGTATTTTGACAACGAAACCCGATTTGGGCTTCGAAACGTTAATAAATTCATTTTTTAGTAAAATTGTGGCTTATTTCCCATAGAAAATACTTAATTATGAATATACCATAAGACCTGCTCCCGGAACACCTAGTGTATAGCGTCACGTCATCTTCTGGAATTTCGAGTGATTTCGGCACTAAATTGATGCAGACAGATTACACAGGTAGTTCTTGGGGTTGCTGAACACGAATTTGTCATCAAAACTGACTTCCGGAGCACCTGGTGCCCACGGTCACTGCTAAGGAACATCATCTTCTGGAGCTTCGAAGGTTTTTGGCACTGAATGCATGCAAATAGATTACTAGGTGGTTTTTGGAATTGCTGAATACGAATACGCCATCAGAACTCACCCTTGGAATACCTGCTGTCCAAGGTCACTGCTATAGTTTGTTACCTTTTGTAGTTTGGAGGGTTTTTTAGAACGAGGTGCACCGGCGGTCGGTTCTGATGGTGTATTCTTGCTCAGCAAACCCCAAAACTCCCCGAGTAATCTGTTTGCATCAAATTAGTGCGGAAAGCTCTCGAAACTCGAGAGTACGCGCCTTAGCATTGAATCTGAGAATCAAGTGGTCCGGTGGTCGGTTCTGATAGCGTATTCGTTTTCAGCAACCCCAAAATCTCCCAAGTAACAAAAATCTGGTCCTTAATACACTTATTTTGACATCTTTATGTACTTTTGGATGCATTTTATGCATTTTTAATTTAACTGTGCATTTCCACCCATTTTTCTATAGTGAAATTTTTTCTTGATATTATCCTGACCAAAATGCATAAAGTTGCCAGTTTCTAGGTGCTGTATTTAAAAATTTATTTATTTTGTGGTACATGCCCTGGTATTCCGTATTAACATTGAAGTGCGCTGCTGTGCATGTTATTTGCTGTGCAAGTTAAAAAATGAGGAGCTGAGTATCAAAGACGAACGACTACTACTATATTTTGTACTTTTTTCAGGAAAGCTGAAAAACTACAACTCGTTATATTCTCCACATCCAATTGTGATTTTTTTTATGAATATACTTCTAGCGTCTCTTAATACTCTTAAATAACGAAAATGTAAATATACTACTGCTTTATTCCCTAAAATCAATAAAGAAAATGGAGTTGTCCGATATTGCAACCAAGCTCTGGAGCTGTCCGTTTTTGAACCCAAGGTCGACCATTTTTGTCGATTAATCTCTTCCTGGCCTCATTTTTAGTTGCTTCAACTATGTTCACCTTTCGATTGGCTGTAGTGTAGTAGTCCGATTCTGCTGCAAAATCTATTCGGAGCTGTTCGTTTCTGAAACTAACGCTCGTTTTAAAATGCAATTTATTGAATGTTCTAGCCGCTTTTGAAACTAAAGCAATTCAGATTTGAGTTCATTGTGAAAAATTATATAAGACTCTACCATTAACTCAATTTAAAAAAAAAATGGAGTTGTCCGTCTTTGATAGCAAGCTCCTCAAATATCTGGATGGGTATCTCACATACTGGGATCAGTTTACAGGGTTAAATATCAAAAATAACGTCAAAGTAATGACTTGATTGGTGCATCCATTGAAAAGTGTATTAAATTAAATTTAAGTTATAACGCTTTTAATAAATATATAAGTGATAAGCAAATTTTTGTTTGGATTGTGTGATCCCTGTATCTGTTTCTGTTCTGTTTTTGGAGTTTATCTGAGGACTTCCATCAAAGTCTATCTTATTTCTTTTGCTAGTACAAGGTTGAAAACTCTGACATAAATTATGCCATATGAAGTGCTTCATGGAAATTATCAGGAAAATTAGTATATTGTACAACAAGTGAGAAAAAATACATATTTCTCACGAGCGCAGAGATTTGTTCGAAGCACGAGGCGAGTGCCGCAAATTAAGCGAGGGAGAAATATCTCATTTTCTCACGTATTGTACACTGTACTTTTTCTATGGATGCGTTTTTGTTTTGAACCCTTGCCCTTGTTTGAATTGCGGCACTCGCCTCGTGTTTTGCGCTCGTGAGAAATATGTCTTTTTTCTCACTTGTTGTACAACATACTATTGTATTGTGCATATTACCATGGAAACGGCGATCATGTATATGGAAAACCGACAATGGCCGACTTTTCTCACTGCGTGATAAATGTTTCGTTTTGAATGTTTGTAAGTGGTGAGAGAAGTGGCATATTGTATAGCATCCATAGAAAATTAGTATATTGTACAACAAGTGAGAACAAAAACATATTTCTCACGAGCTCAGGAGTTTGTTACAAATCAAGCAAGGGAGAAATATGACATTTTCTCATGTGTTGTACACTTGAGATGCGCTTTGCTCAAGAGTTCAAAATTCAAACTTAAATAATTTGGGTGTTTTTAGATATATTATAGGCATAAATTAAAATGAAATACATACACATGTAGATATTTAATAATCTTAAAATTTATATATTTTATTTATTTAAAATTATAATTAACATTTATATTTGCTATAATTAATAGCCTTTTTTGGCCCTTGGCCCATTTATTTGAACAGTTTTGAAAGGTAAATCCTGGTAAGTTTTGCTTCAACACATTTTGTTTGACAAAAATAATTGTGTTTGTATTGTGCATATTACCATGGAAACGGCGATCATATGTATGGAGAACCCGCGAGAAAAAATATTTCTCACTGCAATGGCCGATTTTTCTCATTGCGTGAGAAATTGTTCGTTTTGAATGTTCGTAGTGAGAGAAGTTTCACATTTTATAGCAATAATAGAAAAATATATTTTATAAACATCGTGATTATTGCAATATTCTGATTATTAAAACAAATAATGTCTAATTATTATTAAAGTATATTCTTTGGTTCACGTGATATGTGGAAGGTACTTGACTACTGTACTTGTTTTTTTTTTAACGATAAGTCATGCAAATAAAATATTTCGATTTCCACTTAAATCAATTATCAATTATATCATCAACAACAGGTAGATATCAGCCAAATCATGAAGTGCTACTCTTGAAAATTGGTGAGATTAAAGGTGTACCGCATATTGTATACAAATAAGGTTCTCATTGTTCATTGATGGCAAATAAAATTAATTGTAAAGTAAATTTCAATTAATCAACTAAATTCACTCCTTCTTTTGAACATCTGGGTATAATTGATTTTTGTATATGTAAATTAAGATCTCGTTTTCTTATTATTCTTGCTAGATATATTTCATGCCGATGATTAACGCACTTTTATCATTATGGTTATCCTCATAAGTAGAACTCTGTACTGTGTAGGGGAGAGTTGGACAATACCGGGTACAAGTCCAAAAACCGTCTGTATCTTGTGCTATGTTAGAGTAGCAAACGTTTGCTGCAAATTGAAATATTCTCAAATGACTTAAGTTTGATATACCAATCTCAATTTTTATAAATATTCTTAAATTTTTAGTTTCTTTTATTTTTATGAAAATGTTGCAAAATACTCGGTTTTGTCCAACAGGTATGATAAAACCGGGTAGTAACGGGTAGTAACTGAATTATCGTGTAAAAAGACTAATGTTCAGAAAATAAAATATTTATTGAAAGTAAAATATGTGAACAAAAATCGAAAATCTATGAAGAGAATCTATGTACATCATCATAGGCACTACAGGCTTCATGAGCCCATTTGATGCAAGACACACATTTTATCCAGCCCTTCTTCGCCTTAGAATTTTGAAAATTATCTTCATCCTCCAAACTCTCAAAATCTACAATTGGTAATTTTGGAACCAATTTTGTTTTTGGTGCAGCCTTTTTTACGTTTTTCCTTTTTTGTCCAGTTTGAGAGGACACCTTTTTTTGTACAGTTTGTTTACTCCAACTTTGAGAGGCGTTTTTGTATATACCATCCTATGTTCTAGCACTTCAACTATTGCATTTTGCATGCTTTCTTGATCCCATGACTGGCGAGTAGTGTTTCTTTTACAATGCCATATTATCATGTTGTACTTACCTAAAAGCAAAAGAACCACTGCAGAAACTGGAAGTATCAACAGGTCTGATAAAATCGGGTACCTGGGTACCCGCAAGACATTAATTATTTAAATGTTTAGATTATGAAATAATATTCAAAATTTTTGGCCAAATTAAAGGTAATATGTATTAAATTTTGATTATAAAGGTAAGGCCAAATTAAAGGTTACATGTATTAAATTTTGATTATAAAGGTAAGGCCAAATTAAAGGTTACATGTATTAAATTTTGAATTGGCATTCGTTATTTGGTAGAGGAAAAAACAACTATAAACTTACCCTAAAAATCGACTTTGCTACATCAAAAAGCAGATGAGGTCTTACAGCTCCGACACAGATTACTCAAATGAAGTACAAATGAATACACGCGACTGTTGACGGTTTAGGGACACTAATTTTAACATGGTCTGATAGATAGCAGAAGACAGTTAGAAGAATTAAGGGGTACCCGGTTTTATCAATCTACCCGGTTTTGTCCAACTCTCACCTACCTAATACTTATACACAATATAAGGGACGCTGTACTTTCATATGTTATGAATAAATGTAAATACAAATTTAACATGAATTAAAAACTCCTTTATGAAATTGGTATAATTTAATCAAGAACCAAAATTCTAATAATCCTAATGTATTACATTAGTCGTTCAGAACGTTTTCGGACTTATCAGTTCATCTTCAGTGAACCCATCAATGTGTTTTAAATGTATTCATGTTTTGCGAATCCTGAGAAATCTAATGAGTATTTTTGAAAAATTTAAACGGAGAATGAAAGATTACGTTATTACCGAGGGTCGAAAGTCCCTTAGAATTAATAAAAAGTTTCTTTTGGATGAAATATTAGTAATTAAAAATTACACTAAATTTTTTCTGTCATGTTCACCCCTAAAACTTATTAAAATAAATATTATAGAAGTTTTTAGGGACTTTCGGCCATCAGTAATAACGTAGACTTTCATTCTGCGTTTAAGTTTTTCAGAAACATTTATTCGTTTTCTCAGGATTCGAAAAAAAAAATGAATACATTTAAAACACATTGAAAATTTTAACACGACATTTTGCGCTTTTAGCAGTGGCAATGAATGGCATGTCAGTCATTGTTCAAAATGTTCAAGTAAATAGTCAGTAAAACTTCAGCAAAATCATTCAGCAAAGTAATATATAAGCGATGTTTTTTCACAAAGAGAAAATCAAAAAAGTATTAAAAAATATAATGAAATCTGAGAAAATATCTAGACTAAATCTAGATTATATCTAGGCTTACTTAGATTAGATAAAAAAATCTCTCACCTGCAGTAAAAATAATCAAACATCCGATCATTATATCAATACAATTAAATACAATTAAATAACAAAACGTAGAACAAATATAATGAATTACTAAGTAAAGCAAAATTACATTAAAAAAAATGAATAGTAATTTTCATAAGATTGCACAATATAGATATAGATACTAAATTGTGTGTGATAATATTTGATATGTTTTAGAACTATGGTAAATAAACTAAATCAATCTTCAGAAGCAAATACACAATTAAATTAAAAACAATATACGGAAAGTTTGAACTATAAATTTTACACTGGAATGATAGCTTAGTTTTATCAAATAAACGTGCTTTAGAGAAAAATCTTTTTGATAATAGTACATTGTTATATGGGGGTGTAAGGCGTGGAACCAACATCGATAACACCATGATCAAGCGAAGACAATTGGTCAACACCAAAAGTAAGTATTTTAACGAAAAAATATTCTAAGCAAAAATATAGCTTATAAAAAAATGAAAAAAATGGTGTATGCACGAAGTCTGTAGACCCAGTAGAAGCAGAATTGTAGCTAATGAAATGTAACTTCTTCTTCGTCAAAAATCAAATCGAATATTTTAACGTGATATATCCAAAAAACGGAGCACTTTTCGTGAAAAACTCATTACAACTTTTTAAAGTGTTTATAAAAAGGTTTATTTTTGTTTAAAAAAAACTTCTACATTAAAAGTAGTAAGTGAGTTACGCTCAAAATATTGTTGGGCCCTTTTATTCTTCGGTAAAAAGAATCGCGAAAATGACCCCCTAATTAGCATTGAAATAAAATAAATCGTTACCGCTTAACAGGTCACTTTACTTATGTATTATTTGTATGATCTATAAGTTTCATTAGTTCAAAGTGCTCATAATTAAAAAAATTTGGTTTTAAAATAAAAAAATTTATTTTGAAAAAAGTTCCAATTTGTTTTCAAAAAAACTTGAAAATTATTAGTAATACCAAAAATCTCAAAGAGTAATAAAATGATTGTTTTGCTTTTCTGAATATTTTGGGTTTCTTGTTTTTCTGTTAGACAAAAATTGGTTATGCTATGGCTGTTCAAAATTTGCATACACTCGTGATTAGCGACTCGAGCAAGCAATTTTAACTACAGCCTTTTCAAAAAGAAGCACTTTGAACCGATGAAGCTTACAGATCATGTATAGAGAATACATAAGAAAAGTAACTTGCGAAGCGGTAACGAATAATTTTATTTGATATGCTAATATTTTTGAGCGTAACTCACTTACTTTTAATGTAAGAAGTTTATTTAAAAACAAAAATAAACCTATTTTTAAAAACTATAAAAATGTTGTAATGAGTTTTCCCCAAAAAATGTTGCGTTTTTTGGTTATTTCACGTTAAAATATTTGATTTGGAATTTGACAAAAAAGAACCTACTTTTCATTATCTACAACTCTGCTTCTACTGGGTGTAGAGAGACTTCGTGCATACACCATTTTTTCATTTTTTTATGAGCTATATTTTTGTTAAGAAAATTTTTTCGATAAAATACTTAGATTTTGAGTTATTTGCGAAAAACTGTCCAAAAACATGTTTTTCCACCTACCTCTACCGAAAGTATACTTTTCCGGACCTGATTGTAGGGAGCAAAGTTGTACTTTTCCTCCCTAGGGAGGAAAATATTTTTCCTCCCTAGGGAGGAAAAGTAAAAGTGACGTCATAATATTTCATTCATGAAATATAACTTATTGACGCCCTGTATAATATCTATTTTCTATTACGGAGTATCTATACATTTTAACGTTTATTTATAAAACATCCTGTATTTTGCAGAATGGTAAAAAACAGTAAATTGTTATTTTTATTTAACAATGTTTACATTAATAATTTGACTTATATTTGACAGCTGACAGTTATATTGTACCTACTTGTTGTTTTAGTTCTAATAAATTTTGTTGGTTAGTTACATAAATAAATTAAGTAAAAATGACAAAATGACTTGTTATTTGAGGAAGGTGGAAAAACCATATGTATAACATGGGAGTAAAGTGCCTTTTCCTCCCTTGAATGATTACTGCCCTCCGCTACGCGTCGGGCAGTAAACTTCATTCTCGGGAGGAAAAGTTACACTTTCCTCCCTTGTTATACAAATAGCTATTTCTTTATTAAAAATGAACATATTGACTCGCAAATAACTCGGAAAGTATTGACTTAGCGAGAAAACTATATAGAACAAAAGTTGCTTAGAATTAGTAATTTTATCCAATTCCTGACTTGTTTTAAATGTATATTTTTCAAACCCTAGAAGAAGGTACCTATTCCCTTCCATTTTTGTAAAATGGAGGGGATGTAGAATTGTCAACTTTTTCTTATTTAATCATAGACAATTTCAACTACATATTCCCAAATTTTCATAATTCCTTTATTTTTTTGAGGTTTTCGTAAAATTTTGTGTTCTTTGCTCGGGCTAGTAAGGAAAAGAGGGCACAAGGGAAAGAGATTTTCTACGAATGTCTTCAAGCCATATTAGAACACATTACAAGATCCGATTTAAAGTAGTGACGGGATATTTCATTGTCAAGGATGGCACTGGTTTTTGCATACCTTCGATTTTCTACCTTTCGTGAAATATTTTACTACAAGATTTTTTGTAATACTTTAGTAATAACATATAGGAATATCAGAATGCACTATCATCATGGTATATAATACATACTTGAACTTCAATAAAAAACAAATATTTTTACTGATTTTATCTTAATTTGCAATAAGATAAAGCGATAAGTCGCACACGAAAATACCCGATAACTACCAGATTGCTCTTATAAAATATAGACACTAATATTATTCTAAAATATAGGTCAATTTATGTATTAAGATTGGCATGAGATAGTAGTTTGTTATAGCATGTGGAAGATTGACACCTTGTGGAATAAATTTAGAGAGCACCTTCGGTTAGCTATGTAACAAATACACTTGGTGTGCTATCAATTATCTAGATTCCTTGTACTCTCTCCTTGTATCTCTTTCCAATTACCTTTGCTCAAGAGATAAAAGATCTATATCAAGACGAAATGTTGAGTCAAAAATTGACTTGGTAATATAAAATAGCTATTTGTATAACAAGGGAGGAAAGTGCTACTTTTCCTCCCGAGAATGAAGTTTACTGCTTGACACGTAGCGGAGGGCAGTAATCATTTAAGGGAGGAAAAGGCACTTTACTCCCATGTTATACATATGATTTTTCCACCTTCCTCAAATAACAAGTAATTTTTTCATTTTTACTTAATTTATTTATGTAACTACCAACAAAATTTATTAGAACTAAAACTAACAAGTAGGTATAACTAGTAGGAGGAAAAGGCACTTTACTCCCATGTTATACATATGATTTTTCCATCTTCCTCAAATAACAAGTAATTTTTTCATTTTTACTTAATTTATTTATGTAACTACCAACAAAATTTATTAGAACTAAAACTAACAAATAGGTATAATATAACTGTCAACTGTCAAATATAAGTCAAATTATTAATGTAAACGTTGTTGAATCAAAATAATACTTTACTGTTTCTACCATTTTGCAAAATACAGGGTGTTTAACTTTGCTCCCTACAATCAGGTCCGGAAAAGTATACTTTTGGTAGAGGTAGGTGGACAGATATTTTATCCAAACCGTTAATAACATACCGCATTATTTTTGGAAATAATTGGGGCTTAAAACCGACAAGTATCTTATGGTCATACCAAACTAAAAATAGCTATTAATTAAGAGTACTAAAGCGATAGGCCTACTCCTACTTAGACCTCCGAAAATGAGAGTGTAACTATTAGCCACCAGTATAGGTGTCAGAAACATCAGGATGTTGTTCTGAAGCTATTTTCTTGTGGCATTTTTACAATTTTAACTATTTAGAATGGGAAATAAGCCACAATATTATTAAAAAATGATTTTTATTAACGTTTCGACGCCCAAATCGGGTGCCGTTCAGTAAAGAGGAAATTAAAGCTTTAAAAACTTTAAAAAATGATGACTCCATAACGATCCTACCAGCGGATAAAGGAAATGCAACTGTAATAATGGATAAAATACAATACGAGGACAAAATTACAGATCTAATTACAAATGGACCTTATACCAAATTAACGAAGGATCCAACGAAAACACTGGAAAACAAAATCTATTGAACTTTATTCAAATTTAAAAATGATCTAACATACTATCAAAGAAAATTAATTACACCTCATTACAGTAAGTCACCACATTTTTATGGAGTACCGAAAATTCATAAAGCGAACATACCACTTAGACCCATTTGTAGTACCATCAGTTCTCCTTGTAGTGAACTATCAAAATTTTTATTAAACATTATAAAACCATTTGCTAATAATGATGACACATTTATAAAAAATACAAAACATTTTGTAAACAAATTATCAACTATTGAGTTTAATCCAAATAATATTTTAGTAAGTTTTGACATAAACAGTTTATTTACAAATGTGCCATTCGATAAAACTTTAAACATAATCAAAACGAAATTAGAGAATGATGATACATTGACAACTAGGACAAAACTAAATGTATCAGCTATAATGGAGTTATTGACATTATGTACTAATAATACCTATTTTCAACTAAATAATGAATTTTATAAACAAAATTTTGGTCTAGCAATGGGCTCCTCTTTATCTCCATTATTGGCTAATATATTTATGGAGGATTTCGAAACTAATATCATTTCTAAACAAAATTTAAAACCCACTGTATGGTGGAGATATGTAGATGATGTGTTTTCAATAAGGCCTCATAGATCAGAATTGTTGGATACATTCCTGAATATTATAAACGATCAAGAAGAGACAATAAAATTTACAATGGAAAAGGAATATAATAACACCCTGCCTTTCCTCGATGTTTTAGTCTTAAAGAAGGATACTGGATATGAGACTCAAGTGTATAGAAAACCAACACATACCAACAGATATCTCAATTACAAATCAAATCACAACATCAACGTTAAAAAGGGAATCATAAAATCCTTATATGATAGAGCCAAAATTACTTGTTCTAACGAAAATTCCTTTTTAGAAGAAAAACAATTCTTAACATCTGTTTTATTAAAAAATGATTATCCTTTATCGTTTATAAATAAGGAATTGTCAAGATTGGATCGAATGGAACAGAACAACATAGAACGGGATCCTACAACATTCACAAGAAATAATACGAGGAAAATATCAATACCATACATAAAAGGACTATCCGAGAAACTTAAAACAATAGGAAATAAATTCAACATTTCAACAACATTCAAAACAACCAACACATTGAGATCTATTCTATCTAAAACTAAACCTAACAATGAACAAGAAAGGACAAAGAATTGTATTTATAAAATACCTTGTGAATGCGAACAGTTTTATATAGGTGAAACATCAAGACCATTAAACGTTAGAAAAAGTGAACATCAATCTTATATTAAAAATAGAGAATTTGATAGATCTCAAATATGTCAACACGCATGGGATAATGAACATAGAGTTCAGTGGAGAGATTCAAGTATAGTCCTGAAAGAAACAGATAGTAAAAAGAGAAAAATCAAAGAAGCGGCTCTAATTATGCTAAACGAAACCAATTGTGTCGCAAATTCCTCGGTGGAATTCAGTAGGATGTGGATACCCATACTGAAAGAGGAAGTCAATAGAAAGAAAATACCACAATTAGTAAGTCAATAGTCGAGTTAGTACATATTTTATATTTTAGTATTACTTATATACCCATGTATTATTGATATTATTTATAATTTAAACAAAATTATAGTAAAGTCAGAATTTGGTATTAATTTTGAGAGTAAATTAAATGTAAGACCAAATACTTACGATGTCGGGATAGTATCACGAGGTTTTTCCTGGTTTTCCCTCGTGATTTACTATGAGATCTCTAATGCGAGAATTTTAATGTCACCGTTGCATGTGGTTGTCTTTTTAAAGACAGATCACATGCTATGATTTTTTTTTTTTTTTGTGACGGATATTCTTGAGTTGGGGTTGATTTCATGTAATCGAATGAACTATCTTTCAGTAAAGTCGTCCCAGGAACGCAACTCATAAATATTGGCAATATCATTTTAAAGTCTTCTACTTTAGAATGTATCATATGTATCTGAATTGCCGATATAAATGAGTCAAATTAAATAAATTATTAGAAGAATTTTTTTACTAAGCAACAACATTTTTGTTTATATTAATAGTATTTTGTATTTTGACAACGGCACCCGATTTGGGCGTCGAAATGTTAATAAAAATCATTTTTTAATAATATTGTGGCTTATTTCCCATTCTAAATAGTTAAAACATCAGGATATTTGGTTGGTTCATTACCGATCTCGAAGAACGTTTCATTTAAAATCTAACAAACCTCATGGAAGTTAAGTTCGACTTTTTGACCGTTTAAAGCAGCTTAAGAAATTAAACCGTTTAGTTTTAGAGCTGAACCAATGCTAAATGTAGTGCAAAAATATTTGAGGCAGAAATACATTCTATAGGTACACAATAGAGCTCAGGAGGTGTAAACAAAAATCTCAATAGACTAAATGCCTCCATTTTTTCACCCAGATGTTGTTAAAACCTCTCTAGAAGTGAAACAGGCATACGACTCAGTCAAAAGGAACAAACTATACTATATATTGGCTGAATTGGCAATACCACACAAGCTAATAAGACTCTTTAAAGCCACAATGGATGAAACTCAGGCATGTGTACGAATACAAAACCACCGGACAGACTTGTTCAAAATTTCGCAGGGACTAAAGCAGGGAGATGGGCTGGCCCCAACATTGTTTAACCTGGCACTGGAGTATGTGGTTAGGCAAATGCAAACTGGACGAGAAAACCTACTGACCAACCGAACGGTTCAACTGGCCGCTTATGCCGATGATATTAATATTATGAGTAGAACATCAACAGGAGCACAGGAAATATACGCAGAGTTAAAAACACAAACAAAAATGCTAGGTCTGGAAATTGACACAAAAAAAAACAAAAATAATGACTCAGACGAGAAAAAATATAGCGCCACAAAACATTATACATGAAGATGACATTGAAACGGTTCGAAAGTTTACATACCTGGGAGTAGAAATATATGCCGACGGATAAGAAGATGGAGAAATACGGAAGAGAATAACGCAGGCAAACAGAGCTTATTTTGCCCTCTCCCATATATCTCGGTCTAGAAGTGTCCACCGAAATACAAAAATGAGAATCTATAAAACTTTAATTCGACCAATATCATGCTATGGCAGTGAAGCCTGGGTCCTGAAAGGAACATCCAAAAACAAACTCGACACATTCGAAAGGAAAGTACTAAGGAGAATACTAGGACATGTGAGGGAAAACGGAATCTTCAGAAGTCGATAAAACAACGAACTTTATCAATTTTATAAGGAAGCACCCTTGTCAGGCTTCATTAGAATAAAAAGATTGCAATGGGCCGGACATGTGATAAGAACGGGAGGAGAGGATAGGCTACCAAAAAGAGCACTGAATTCTAGAATGCAGGGAAAGAGACCGGTTGGAAAGCCAAGAAAGCGCTGGAAAGATACAGTAAACAGCGATGCACAAGCCCTTTTAGGAGTCCGTGTATGGAGAAGAGCAGCCACAGACAAGCATTGGTGGAGGCAAAAAATAAAGGAGGTCAAGGTTCATCTTGGGCTGTAGCGCCGTGAAAGAAGAAGAAAGTGAAACTTAAACCTAAATTCGACGTTGACGATCATTATTGCGAAGGCTTCTCGATTTTCTGCCACATAGAATAATCGTCCTGCATTTGCTATCTGAGTCCATTCACGAATGTGTTTTTAGCTAAGGAACCTTTTTTCTACCTCTCCGACCTCCGGTTTTACCTCTATGAATTATTTGGGTCTACCCCAAAATCCCGACAGCCAAAATCCCGACAGCCTTTTGGGTTGTGAAGAGTAGGTCCTAAAACCATAAAAAGTTAAGTTTTCCATAACGTGGTGGACTTTCCATTTTTTAATTTAATTTTTCATTCCCAACAATCGCTTTTCCCGATTATAGCGCCATCTATACATAATTCTGGTGGGGCTATTATTTAAGATTTTAAAGTAACCCCGTCCCCGGGGGTCGTGTTTGGGTGCCATTCGATAGATTTTTCAAAAATATTGAATACTTGTATTTTCCAGTTTTTCGATCTGATGTTCATTTCACGAAATATCGCGGGGTTCGTATTTAAAATTTTCAATTTACCCCCGACCCTTCTCCGTGGAGGGTCGTGTTTACTATCATTCGATAGACTTTTGAAAAATATTGAAAATGTATTTTTTAGTTTTTCGATATGACGTATATTTCGCAAAATATTCGCTTATTTTTTATGAATTTTTGTGACTCGCCCATTTCCTTATGCTCCGCTCAAATCTTCAGATTTTTAAAATATACACTGTTCTGCACGTACTTAACTTACCTTATCTTAATCTGACGATTTCGAGTTTCTCTAAGGATATTTTTTTTTCGGATCCCCCTTAAGGAACTCCCCTGTATTAATAGCCAATATATGGTAGAGGTACATTTACAGGGTACAAGGTTTCTCCCCATGTGATTATCTGACGCGCTCGAGTAACTGCAAAAATCCCCGCTTGTGCTCCCTTACCATAAATTATTGATAATTTAGAGAAAATTGGTGGTTATCAACTACCAAGATTTGTACATAAGAGATTTCCCTGACAACCGTAATTTTTCTATTACCTACTTACTATAATATTTCATTATAAATGCCGCATAAAATATGCTTTTTCTTACACTTAACAAAAAATCAGTAGATACAGCAAATACCCTTTTAACAATGTTCGAAAAAAAATATTTTATTTCCGGAACACTTTCATATAATTAAAAAAAACACGAAATTTTATTTAACTGCATAGTTTTGTTTGAATCATACACATAAAGATAAATCACACAATTTAATTGTTTAATTCAAATTGAACTTGATGTTTAAACTTGGCCATGAACTCGTTTTTGCTAACCTTATACAAAATCAATTATTGTTCCAATTCATTTATTTCTTTAAAGGTTTAATAATCTTTCTAAAGCGGCGTACCTTAAAAATGAGGTATTTTAAATAATTTACAGTTTTGATTATTATTACTACTAGCATTGATTAATAACTACACAGCTACTAGTATTATAATATTGATCCAAAAGATGGCATAACCCAGACATCCAAAGTGAAAATTCTCCTCAAACACCAAATTGTTCTATATGGTCCACATAATGTTCAAAAAAAAGTCACACCATTTTGAGGATCGGGTTTGGGGGGGAGAGGGGGGAGAAATCTGTAAATTCGTAGTTTGTTGCGTTTTTCGTCATTGTTTCTAAAACTATGCGGTTTAGGATGAACTACCTTCTATACAAAAATGTTCTACATTAAATTTTAAATAAAAAAGGTCCAATGCATAATCCTTCTAAAATGAACGGTTCCAAAGTTACAGAGGTGGTATAATTGGTCCAAAAAAAGTCCTAACCCAGAAATCAAAAATAAAAGTTTTCCTCCAACACCAAATTGTTCTATATGGCACACATACGGTTCAGTAAAAAGTTACACCATTTTGAGCGTCCGGTTTGGGGAGGAGATGAGGGAGAAGTCGGTAAATTAGTAGCTTTTTAACGTTTTTCGTTAATATTTCTATAACTATGCTTTAGCGTAAACAATATTTTATACAAAAATCTTCTGCATAAAATTTAAAACAAAAAAGTTCCTATATGTACATAATTGTTATAAAATCAACGGTTCCAGAGTTACGGAGGGTGAAAAGTGGAGGTTTTCGATACTTTTTATATTTTTTGGGCAATTGATGATGATTTTGGGTGGTGAGGTTGACGTTTCTTCAAGGGCTGATCACTAACATACCATCGGCCACTGAAATAACAAATTTGATTTATAAAACCCAATTCTGTTAAAGAAAATCAGTAGGAAATTGCCCAAAAGATATAAAAAGTGTCGAAAACCTCCACTTTTCACCCTCCGTAAGTCTGGAACCGTTGATTTTATAACAATTATGTAAGGAATTGAAACAGACTGTATGACTTGTACACACTTCTAAAAAGGTCAAACCGGCAAACAGGTGTATGTTCTCAAAGAAATTGAAAGCGTGTAAAAAAATTTTTAATGATCAGCTAAGTACTTTCAACACATAACGTGCCATCATCAGAGCTTCCAAAAAGGACATTTAAGATAAGAGATTTTTTATAAACAAAAGATTGAAAAAATTTACGTCCTCTTATAAATCCTTCATAGAAGAGTAATTGTTAAAATTCACATGATAAATCCTGGATACTGGGCAAAAGCCACAGATATCGGGTATAAAACCCTTAAATTTAAAAGTTTATCACATCTAAATTTTTTTTAGTTTAAAATTACAACATGGCTGCGTCAAACCATTGTGAGTTCACGTGAACAGCTGAGCGCTGTCATTCATTCAAATGATAAAGAAAGAACCACTAATTTATGCGCCCTCTATATTGGTATGTAAATAAAAATTAAAAATTAATTAAATGGAAAATGGCTAAAAGGCCATGTGTTGGTTAAATTAATTCTAAGTGAAGATACTAAATTTTTTAAAGTTAAATTTTCAAAATTACAAATATTAATATTGAAGTGAAATGTTAACGTGTATGTAAGTTATCAAAATTCTTTTAAAAAACAAACCGTTATGGTTTGACCAAGTGTGGAAGAAGTTAGATGAAAACAAACCAAGGAGAAGTCTCATTTGTCAAGTTCAGAGTTCGAAAGCTGTTATTTTATAAAATTAACAAATTTACCAATATATTAAGTCAAATCTCAAATATTCTACTTATATGTAATCAATGAAAGAAATCTCAAGAATACCGAAAAAGTAATGTTCAAAATACCTACAGCAATTTTTGGGTATACTGTATACTAAACCAAAATTATTAAAGAAATTTCTTAAAGATAGGATCAAATTTACAATTTAATTGAATCTGAGTGTTAACACAGTTTTGAGGATTTCTTTTCATTTCTCTACTTATTTCTAGATCTTCTAGTAGATTCATTTTAGTATAGTTATTATTTGGTATGCTATGTAGGATCCTACTATCTCTTTGGGGACTAAAGCTGTGTTTAGATGCATGCAAATGATGACCAAAACTAGATTTATCGATCTTTGAAAGATGTTCTTTAATACGTGTATTCAACGGTCGCATCGTTCTACCCACGTAGGTCACAGGGCAGTCACCACATGACAATTTATATATGCCAGTTTTAGAAGTTTTTTTTTAATTCTGTCTTTAGTATGAGAAAAAATAGACCTGATGTTTTCTTTACATTTAAATGAGAGTTTTAGGTTAGGAATGTTATTTAAGATTTTGGCTATATTGTCTGAAGGATAACCTATGTATGATATAGATCTATACATAACTTCTGAATTGGAATTGTCAGGAGTAGCAATTATGTAAAGGACCTTTTTTGTTTTAAATTTTATGTAGAACATTTTTGTATAGAAAATTGATTACGCTAAAGCATAGTTTTAGAAATATTGACGAAAGACTTAAAAAAACTACTAATTTACCGACTTCTCCCCCATCTCCCTCCCAAACCGGACGCTCAAAATGGTGTAACTTTTTACTGAACAATATGGTGGACCATATAGAACAATTTGGTGTTGGAGGAAAACTTTTACTTTGGATGTTTAGGTTAGGCCTTTTTTTGGACCAATTATACTATACTACCTCCGTAACTTTGAAACCGTTTATTTTAGAAGGATTATGCATGGGGCTTTTTTATTTCAAATTTAATGTAGAACATTTTTGTATAGAAGGTTGTTTATGCTAAATCGTATAGTTTTCGAAATATTTACGAAAAACGTAAAAAACTACAAATTTACCGATTTCTCCCCCCTCTCCCCCTATCCCCCTCTCCCCCTATCCCCCTCTCCCCTCTCCCCTTCTCCCCCTATCAACTCCGACGATCAAAATGGTGTGACTTTTTTCTGAACATTACATATGTGGACCATATAGAAAAATTTGGTGTTGGAGGATAACTTTCACTTTGGATGTCTGGGTTTGGGTCTAGTTAGCTATACTACTACATGTAGGTTTATAACGTTTTCTGCCATTTTCCGACTTCCAATCGCCATTTCGTCCGGTTGTTCTATAGGTACTCTTCTATGGCCCTTCCTCTCAGCTTTTTATTTATTCCTTTGCTCCAACTATTTCTCGATCTACCTCGTTTTTTCGATTTCCTTCTGGTTTCCATTTTAATATTTCCTTTGGTATTCGTTGTTAATCCATTCTTTGTTTATGTCCGAACCAGATAAGTTGTTTTGTTGTTAGGTCATCCTTGATTGTTCGTTTGATTATTTACAAATATTCTAAATCTAATATACATACTATCGGTAGGTATTATATTATTATATGCTTACGTCGTCATTTACTAAACGTTTCTCTATATTGTGTAGTTGCAAACCAGATTGCCTGTTATTCTATATGGACCCTTTGTCCATTTCTAAGGTGATCGTGCTTGATTCTTCGTGTCAGCCCGTGGACTCATTTTACGTTTTGTTGTCCACCTATGATTGTCCACCTCGGATGTCTTTATTTTATATTTGTTTTTTATTATTTATTAAATTAAATTAATTAAATTAAATTAAATTTTATATTTATATTTTTTCTCTCCCTTCCTCTCTTTATGTTTTGCTTACGTTTTGCATTATCACTGCTGATCTTGTAATATTACATAATGTATACATGTATGAAATAATATACTACATACCAAATATACTACACTCTTATATCAAAAGACAAATGTTTTTGACAACACATGGTAATTTATTATACAAATTTAATATACATTTACGTATATCAAGATAATATACATTTAATTAGGTATATCAAGATATTAGCAACGTATCTACGAAATATTAACAACGTAAACAAATAGAGAAATGTAAATATGTACATCCTCTTGTTTATGATTTAAAGAGAATAATTATCCACATTTCACCAAATAAAATAATTATTATTTATTTAAAATATCCTTGAATTTTTTTTCTATGAAGACAGTGATAGTAGGAGTAAAAATTATATTTTCCTTGCTCAAGAGAAAATAGGATAAAGGATTAAAATATCGCGGTAAAATACTTTAAAGAGAAAAACATTTTTTCTATGGATGCTATACAATGTGCAACTTCTCTCACTACTTACATACATTCAAAACGAACAATTTTTCACGCAGTGAGAAAAGTCGGTCGTTGCAGTGAGAAATATTTTTTCTCACGGGTTCACCACCGGTTTACATACATAGGATCGCCATTTCCATGGTAACATGCACAATACAAACACAATTTATTATTGTTGTCAAACAAAATGTGTTGACACATTACACAAAGACCTAAATTATTTAATTTTGAAGTTTGAACTATTGACAAAACCGCATCCATAGAAAACGTACAGTGTACAACATACGAGAAAATTACATATTTCTCCCTTGCTTGATTTGCGGGGAACAAACTTCTGCACTCGTAAGAAGTATGTCTTTTTTCTCACTTGTTGTACAATATACTATTTATAGAAGAGGGGAAAGATATTTCATTGTGGTGGCATAAATATGTTCCCATAACGTTCGTGTATATTTTCATTAATTATTCATTTATTATATCGATGTTTGTGATATTTCTCTTGTATTTCTTTTTACTAGTAGCGCTACTGTTTTCTGTTATTTCGGTACTGCTCCGTAGATTATATATTCTCCTATTCTTAAGTTTTCTCTTCATTGTTTCCCAGTTCCTTTTAGAGATAAAACGTCGATGTTTAATTTTTGATCCCCTTTAACAATTTTGTCTCATTTTGTCAGGATCTCATGTACGTTCCATATAGTGTAATTTATAATCCATTTTCGCCGCTAAATTCAAATTTCGTGTTTCCTGTCTGTGTTCCGAGACTATTACATCATCATCATAGTTAGTTGAAGTTGAACATCATCATCATAGTAGAAGATCTGTTGTGGATCATGTTCTGCTTGCAGAAAAGTCGCCACTGTTATCTACTCCTAGCATCTTTTCTTCAATCTTCTGATCCTTAGAAACTTAAGGTCTTCTTCTACATAATCGATAAGTTCCAATTATTCTGCGATTGATTTTTTTGTAAACCGTGATGGAAAAACTGGAAATAAACTTATATTATCCAGACGTTTCCACTATTTGTCTTATATTTAGTTCACTCTCTGTACAGCTATCAGAATCTTATCATATTTTAATATAAACATAAAAGGCAATCTAAAAAAAAACGTAATTCTTCTTCTTCTTCTTCTTCTTTTATATAGGCAATACTGCCTGTTTTTCTTCAACGGTGCCTTTCATTCTGCCCCTAAGTTGTCATTCCATCTTTTCCTTGGGCGTCCTATACTTTTTCTGCCTAACGGTGACTTGTCCCTGGCTATTCTTACTATCCTTGATTCAGACATCCTGCTTATGTGCTCATTCCACTCTTCTTTTCTGTTCTTTACCCAGGTATATATATTGTCTACTTCACATATGCGTCTGATTTCCTCACTTCTTACCCTATCCTGTAGTCCTTTTCCAGCAATCCTTCTTAAGATCTTCATTTCGTTGGTTTCCAAATGTCTTCGTGTTTTGCTTGTATCTGGTCTTGTTTCGGCCGTGTAAGTCATAACTGGCCTAATAACTGACTTATATATTCGGGCCTTTGTTTCCAATCTTAGGTGTTTGTTTTTCCAAATTGTGTCGTTTAGGCATCCGGCCGTTCTACTGGCTTTAATTATTTGGTCTTTTACCTCTTCTTCGATATTGTTGTCGGCTGATAGATTAATTCCCAGATATTTGAAAGTCATTACTTGTTGTATAATTTGATTGTTTAACTCCAATTTGCATCTTATTGGTTCTTTGGCAATTACTAAGCTTTTTGTTTTTTGGACTGATATTTTCATATTCATTTCTTTTGCGTTAATGTTGAACTCGTGCAATAATCTTTGTAGGTCGTCTTCGCACTCTGCTACTAACACGGTGTCATCAGCGTAACAAAGTATTTTTGTCTCTCTATTGCCCATTTTGTACCCTCTTTTTTTCTTCACTTGTTTTATTATTGCATCCAATATTATGTTAAACAGTAGAGGGCTTAGTGAATCTTCTTGCCTGATTCCTGTGTTTGTTTCGATGGGTTCTGTTATTATTCCATTGAGTTTCATCTCTATTTTATTTCTTACATATATGTTTTCTATCAGTTTTATGATATCCAGTGGTAAATTTTTCTCATATAGAAGGTGTATCACATCTTTTAATTGGATTCTATCAAACGCTTTCTCTAGGTCTATGAAACAGAAAAAGGCTGGTTTGTTATATTCTAATGATTTCTCCGCTATTTGCCTTATCACAAAAACTGCATCGTTACATGATCTTCCACTTCTAAATCCTTGTTGTTCATCCGATATATTTATGCACGCCATTATTTTCTCCATAAGTATTTTTGTTGTGAGTTTCAGTATAGTGCTCAGTAAATGTATCCTTCTATAGTTACTGGAGTCTGCCCTATCACCTTTCTTAAATAACGCTATCATTTGAGTGGTTCTCCATTCTTCTGGAATTCTTCCTGTATTTATTATTTTACTTATAAGGATATTCAGTTCTTTGTGAAGTCTATCTACTCCGTACTTTAAAAGTTCATTAGCTATTCCATCTTTCCCAGGAGCTTTTCGATTTTTCATCTTTTTTAAAGCGTTCTTTATATCTTCCTCTTTAATTTCTGTTTTCTCATCCGATTCTGATCGTGGTGTTTCCAGTTCTTTGTGATTAGCTGTTTGATAAAGGTTTTTTTGGTAAGTTGTCCATGTATTTGTATCAATATGTTTTACTTCTATCAATTCCTTCATCTCTGCTCTTTGACCTCTTATCATTTTACACATTTCCCTTTGCATCCCATAAAAGTCGTGCTCCATCTCTTTTGAAAATGCTTCCCTATGTTCTGTTTTCTTCCTTATTACTATTGAGTTTAATTCATTTCGTACTCTTTTATATTCTTCATATGTTTGTCTCGTTCTTTTGGACTTGTATTCTAGGTAGATTTTCTTTTTTTCTTGGCATTTTATTTTTATTTCTTCACAGAACCATGGAGTTCTCCTTTTCTTTCTTATATGTTTACCTTTCTTACGTTCTCCAAGTGCTTCCGTTGCTGCCATTTTGATATTATCTCTGATCTTCCTCCAACTTTCTTCTATGTCTTCATCCGGTGTAATGTAGTTTTCATTCAGTACTTTTTGCAGTCTTCTCTGGTATAGATCTCGTGTTGACAAGTCTCGTAGCTGTTCTACCTTTATTCTTGTCTCACATTCAATAGGGTATTCTTTCCTGTTTCTTTGCAGCTCTATTCTGATTTTTCCAAGTACTAGGTTGTGATCGCTTCCAATATTAGCTGCACTTAAACATCGTATGTCTAGTACTTGAGAGTGGTGGATGTTTCTCTTTGTCAATATATAATCAATAACGGATCTGTGTCCTCTTGTATTTTGGAATGTATATTTTTGTTGATCTTTGTGTCTGAAGAACGTATTGTTTATTCGAAATTCGTTCTGAGAGCAAAAGTTAATAAGCAGTTCTCCATTTTCATTTTTGTTGTCTTCATTGAATCGTTGCTTTATTCCTGGTGTAATTATGTTACCGACTCTTGCGTTCATGTCTCCTAAAATGTATATTATCTCATTGGCTGGTATTTCGTCGACTGTTTGTTGAAGCTCGTTATAAAAGTGGACTCTGTCGACTTCAGGTTTGCAGTTTTCTGGGCTATAAACTCCTATGATATTTATTTTTTGCTTCTCTAATTTGATCTTAGTAAGTACGATTCTTTCTGATATATATTGACATTCATATATGTTATCTGCCCATTTTTTGTATCATTAAGGCCACGCCTTCTTTGGCTCTCATATTTTTTGGTACACCACTATAGATCAAGAAGTATTCCCCTAGAAGTATAGAACCAAGAAGTATAGTATATACGAAAAAACGTAATTACGATAGGTAATTCGCAACCTGCGCCTCGCGAGCCGCATGCGGCTCTTTGGATATGAAGCTGCAGTTATTTAGTTTCTTACTTATTTTAAGAAAAATAAAAAAAAAACACTCAAAAATGATTCTGAATCGATTATTGAGGATTAGGCACCGATTTTATTTCTCAACCAGTTGTACTTGTACTCGATGTCTACCGCACCCCTCCCCATGTGACACGCATCGTCAATCCGACGAAAGCTCTCGCTTGACTTGTGTCATTTAATGTGAAAAAACTGCACACAATAAGAAATCAAATTTAGAGACCATCCACTAAAAAACGTAAACAGTTTCATAAATCTAAAAGTACTATATCAATCTAGCAAGCTTCGCGCTATCAATAGAGATTGCAAAAAAAGACAAACCATTCGTCCACAGATGGTATCTCATAGATTACTTCTTACGTGTATATGAAGACCTTTTTCGTGGTTTCAATAACACACCAGAAATCTTCAAAAAAATCAAATATTTGTTAATCTGCAAATAAGCAAATCTGCAATAAAAATTGGGGGCTCTCATTTAAGATTTTAAAGTAACCGCCCACCCTACCTCTCTTGAGGGTCGTGTTTGGTGCCATTCGATAGATTTTTCAAAAATATTGTATACGCGTATTTTGCAGTTTTTCGATCTGATGATCATTTCGCGATATATCACGGGGTTCGTATTTAAAATCTTAAATTTACCCCCCAACCCTCTCCGAGAAGGTCGTGTTTGGTATCATTCGATATATTTTTGAAAAATATTCGCGAAATATTCGCTTTCTTTGTGAAACTTTGTGATTAGCCCAGTTTCTTACCCCCCGTTCAAATCGTCAGATTTTTAAATATACACTGTTTTGCATGTACTTAACTTACTTACTTACTTTACTCCTCTTGATTCCATTTGGAACATAGGGCCTCTACAGTCCCCCTCCATTCATCTCTGTTTCTGGCCAGGGCTTTCACTTCTTTCCATGTTAACCCATTGTCTTCTAGCTCTCTGGTAATATTTCTTTTCCAGGATGTCATTGGTCTGCCTTGTTTTCTTTTTCCAGTTGGTTGGTAATCCAGGGCTTGTTTGGTTATATCATCTTCATTTTTCCTTAATGTGTGTCCAATAAACTTCCATTTGCGTCTGTTTATCGTTTTGGCTATCGGCTCTTGATTAGTTTTTCTCCAAAGTTCCTTGTTACTTATCCGATTTGGCCAATATATTTGCAATATTCGTCTAAGGCATCTATTTACAAATGTTTGAACCTTTTGTATAATCTTTTTCTCTATTTTCCAAGTTTCTGCTGCATATAGCAAAATACTCTTTACATTTGTATTAAATATCCTGATTTTGGTTTTGGTTGTTAATCTATTGGACTCCCATGTTTTCTTCAGCATATAGAACGCATTTTGGGCTTTAGTTATCCTTCCATTAATTTCCTCTTCTATTCCACCGCTAGCGTCAATTATGCTTTCCAGATAGCAAAACTTCTGTACATTTTCTACTTCTTCTCCTTCAATGAATATACCCATTTCTCTTTCCGTATTTATCTTCATAAGTTTGGTTTTTCTTGTGTTAATCTCTAGTCCTATTTTTCTTGCTCCTTTTGTCACCTTTTCTGTTTTTTTTTCTGCATATGTTGTCTTTTTTCGGACACCAGACATATATCATCTGCAAAGTCTAGATCTTTAAGCTGACCGAAAGCATTCCATCTAATTCCTGTTTTATTTTTGGTTGCCTTCTTCATGACCCAGTCAATTAAGATCAGAAATATGGTTGGAGATAGAATACACCCCTGTCTGACTCCACGGTCTATGTTGATTGGTTCTGTGAGTTTCCCATTGTGCATGATTTGTGCGGTATAGTTTTCATAGAACATTTTGATAATTCTTTAATGGAATTTTAATGGAATTCCATATCTCTTTAATATTTCCCACATTTTTTCTCTGTTAATCCGGTCAAAGGCTTGTTTAAAGTCAATGAAATTTATATAGATTTTGCTCTGCCATTCTATTGTTTGTTCTACAATGTTTCTTAATGTGTTAATATGATCTGTGCATGCTTTATTACTTCTGAAGCCCGCTTGGTTTGGTCTTAACAACTGGTCTATAGTTTCTTTCATTCTTTCTAGTATCATCCTTGTCATGACTTTACTCACTGTAGAAAGTAGTGTTATTGCTCTCCAATTGTTGCAATTCGTTTGATCTCCCTTCTTGGGTATCTTTACAATTATACCTTTTTTCCAATCATCAGGTATTCTCTCCTCCTGCCATATTCTGTTTATTAGTACAAACAGGATTTCTTCCGATGTTTCTCTATCTGCTTTCAGTAGTTCTGTGGTAATGTTATCTATTCCAGCTGCTTTCCCTCTTTTCAGCTGTTGTATTGCTTTACTTACTTCTTTTTTTGTGAATTCCGATTCGGTGAAGTTTAGTTCTTCCTTTATTTCTTCATTTTCCATTTCGTGTTCTATTGTTCTGCTGGCATAATATACTTCTCTAAAATGTTCGATCCATCTCTCAACTATTTCCTTTTCATTCTTCAATATTTTCCCGTTCTTGTCTTTTACATGCTCAACGTTCATTTTTCCGCGCGAGCTTAGATTTTCGTCGTTTTATATAGAGTTCCCATGTCGTTGTTTTTTGCTGCTGTTTCTGCTTTTATTAACAGTTCTTCGTTATATTGTCTTTTGTCATTTCTCGCACTTTTTTTAACTTCTTTATCTTTCTCTCTATATTCTCTCTTCATTTGTTCCCTATCTCTTAGATAATTTTTTAGCATTTTACATTTAAGTAGTTTCCTTTCGTTTATTTTTTCCCACGTGCTTCTCGATAGCCATGGTTTATTACTTCTTTTTTGTATTCCTATCGTTTCTTTTGCTGCTTGTGTATATACATACTTGCATTTATCCCACAGCTCTTCTATCGTGGCATTTTATGTGTTGTAAGTTTTATTATATAATTCTCTTAACTTGGTCTTATATTTTTCAGTACTTTCATTTCCGTCTTTGAGCCAGTGAACGTTATATCTTTCTCGTTGTTCCATTGGCGTTTTCTTACTTCTGGCTAGTTTGAGTTTGATTTTGGCTCTAATCAACATGTGGTCGGACCCTATGTCTGCCCCTCTCATTGCTCTAACATCTAAGAGTGAGTGCCTCCATGTCTTATCTATGGTTATGTTGTCAATCTGATTGTGTGTTTGTCCATCAGGGGATGTGAATGTTACTTTATGTATGCGTTTGTGTTGAAATATACTTCCACCTATGACTAAACTATTTTGGGTGCAGAAATCTATAAACATGTTACCATTCTCATTAATTTGTCCCAATCCTTCTTTCCCCATTACAGTTTCTCTTCCACTATTATTCGTTCCTATTTTGGCATTCATATCTCCGATTATCATCACAATATCTTTTTTATATTTATTTTGTATTTTATCGTATGCCATCTGTAGCTGTTGGTAAAACTCATCTTTTATGTCCTGTTCTTTTTCATTTGTTGGTGCATATACATTAACAATTATTAGATTTTTATATCTCGCTTTGAATCTAGCCATTATTATTCTATCCGAGATGGCTTCCCATTCTATTAGGGCATTTGTTGCTTCTTTTGAAATCATGAATGCAACACCACTCTCGTGTCGGTCTTTTTCGCCACATTTTCCCGAGTATATAACCGTTTTGGCGTGTTCAATTCTTGTTTTTCCACATCCCTTCCATCTAATTTCAGATAATCCTAATATACTAATGTTATTTTTATCCATTTCTTTTGCCACTTGATGTGTTTTACTTGTTTCAAACATTGTTCGGACATTCCAACATCCTATGTACGTTGTTTTTCTCAAATCCATTTCCGTGGCCATTTTCGTCATCGCGTTATCCGTCCTATTTCCGAGGCTTGTAGAGGTTTCTTTAGCAATATTATTTTTTATGTGGTGAGGTTGCTAACCTCACGCACAACCCTCTTAATGTACTTAACTTACCTTATCTTAATCTGACGATTTGGAGTTTTTCTAAGATTAGATTTTTTTCGGACCCCCCTTGACGAGCTCCCCTGTATTAAGAGCCAATTTAAATTGTAGAGGTACATTTACAGGGTACAAGGTTACTCTCCATGTGATAATCTGACGCGCTCAAGTAACTGCAAAAATCCCCGCTTAGACTCCTCTATCATTATATTTCATATATGAATTAGAAAGATGTAATTGCATACTAATAGTAGATTATACCACGAGTCAATAATGATAACTATTATTCCCGAGGAACATTTACGAACCGAGCCGCGTTAGCGGCGAGGGAGTAACATTCCGAGGGAATGAGAGCCATTATTGCGAGTAGTATACTCTACTTTATCTACGACAAATTAATTAATTTAAGAATTTTAATGAACAACTTTATTTGTTAAAAACATTAAAATTAGTAATAGTACAATTAATAAACTGAATTGGTTGAGAATCGTCATTAACTTTAGTAGAGTTTTTAATACAAATATTTGGGATCTCGATTGCTGTAGAACAAGAAGATGGTACATTACTGTTTATCATGCTGTTGCTGTAGCTAGTTCTACAATTTCTGGTGGTGTACAATTAAAAGATTCTTCATTTTCGTCCATCTCAACACAAACTGTCAAATATATTATTCGTTTGACAGTGACACTTTTTGAGGTTGATTATTTTGTTTCCGTGGTGAATTTTGTGATTGTTGTGCCAGAGGGATTAATAGCTATTAATTCCGCATTATTAATCCCTAAGGGATTATTATATGGCCTTATATTGCAAACACCACAAGTATAATACATATATTATGTATCAGTCGTAGATAAAACATAGTTTTTTATTATGAGTAACTTTTTGTAATAACAATTTTCATTATTGTGAAAAATAAAGGTAGAATGAAATTAATATTTTTTGACGTACTTTGTATTGATAATACTTGATAGCTGATGTTTGAGTCTTACGTCTTATCATGCAGAGCTTTTTATGAAAAACGATTTTCTTTCGTAAAATTAATAATAAAAGGGTCATCATATTTGTAAAAAAATAAAAGTAATGTTGAGTATCCTTAATTTGACAAAAACTTGCAAATTTTTTTTTAATTACTTAGGAGGATGCAGTTGTGAAATATAAAGGTACTTTACACTTGAGCGAAATTCATATTTCTTAACATACCCGTATAGAATTGATAGAATGTGATATCTGACGGTTGCATCTTAATTTTAAGACCCTGCAACTTTTTATGTGGTATAACTTTTTTTCGTAGAATTGATAATAAAAAGGTTTTTCACTATACCCACTATAATATATTATATATAAAATATTACATACTATATCATCCTCAAGGTAGTTACTCACGTAATCAGTTTCTGGTGTCTTCGAACAACCACATAATCAAAATCACAAAATTAATTTTGTATGACAGACACTTAACTATCAATCAAATGTAACCGACAAATTTTTCAATAAATATCTTCAAGGATAATTTTATATTAAAATACACACAGATACTGTGATAAATTACCTAAGAGATTTAACTTGTATAAATATCTATAGGTACATCGTACTGTAGTCTATTAGTACCAAAATCTCGTTGTTACGCTACTGATTTTTATGTGCAAACTTACTCTAGTCCTAGTAGTTTTTTATTATAACTTCTCAGTTAATTGTGCTTTAAACATAACAACGGAATCAGTTCCATTTGCGTATTCCTCCGTCATTACCGTGTGTCATGTGCCTTCTAACCAAATGTTGATTTAAAAGTAAGTAATTTTAATCCTTCGTAAATTGCAAATTTTATAGGGTGTTTCTTATCAATATGAACAATGCTAGATAGTTTAATTATGTAAATATTTTTATAGATTTGCTTTATATTTTTTATTTATTTTTATGCGCAACCCTAATTTAAATTGCAACATCGTGTTTTTCTAATCAATGGAAGCAATGTGAAATATCCTTCTAAACGTAATATATAAAGGATGAATACAGATTTCACTGTATACCTTCTCTCCAATTATTTCTGTTTTCTTGCAGATTTCTTCTTTCAGTTGATTCGTCCACTTTATCTCTGAAAGATCTTCAGGCTCCGCCTTTCTTCCTTTTTCTTATCGGGTTTCACTCTGTTATTCTGTTTATCCGACGTTATTGTCTGCTCTTCTGACATGTCCGCACCAGGTAAATCTTTTCCGGTATATGTATGTAGTCAATTATATCTGAGTTCATTCCCATTCTCTTTCTAATCTCTATGTTATTTATTCTATTACTTCTTGTTACTCTGCAGCTTCTCCTTAGGAATTCCATCTCTGTTGCTCTTCTTTTGCTTTTGGTTTCTTATTCATTATCCCATTTTCTCACCCATAATTCAGTGTACCTACTTCTTGTCATGGTGTTATATTCGTGTTTTTATTTTTTTATTGATGTTCTTATATCACAGCATCGGGTTTAATTTTTGTATGCAGTCTCTTATTTATCCTAGTTTATTTTTTACATCTTCTTTAGGTGTTCCTGTTGTTTGATATTGTGAAACCTGCTGTTTTATTTCTATATTCTCCGTTTTTTGGTATTCAGTTTTCTTTAGTTTATTTCCATCCCATTCTTTCTATATTCCCGTTCCAGTTCTTTCATCATAAAGGTGCTGTGTCTTGTGAAATGATTTACTTATATAAACATTTTTATCCATTATCTGAACAACATATGTTCTTAATATTTTTCTGACAAACAGAGAGACATACTACAAATAAACAGACAATGAAAAGAAGTGAAGAAAGATCTTATAATTCTCACTAACTTTTCTTTTAATGAAATCAAATAAAACACGCTTAATTTACGCTTAAGTTATTATTATATTTATTATGATAAGCCCTTTTTTGACATTCATTTTTTAAACATTTGGATCCCTTTATTCATCTTCTTGTATTTATCTCTTTTATGTACTAGAGTATTTGAAAATTTTCTTGCACCTTTGGTGCATGTAAAAGATTTTGCAGCCAATATTATGTGGAGGGTGTAATTCATTGATAATCTTTGGTAGGTACGCTGTTGTATACAAGATTCAGTTTCGTACATTATAGTTGGTCTTATGACTGTTTTATAGAATTTTCCCTTGAGCTTCATTGAATTTTTCTGTCACCCACTACTCGCTTCATTCCACTTCATCCATCAAATTCTAATTATTAGGTATATTGCATGCACCTCTATATACAGGGTGTTTGGTAAAGAATGGCCCATAGCTTAACCCCAGGTGCCTGAGGTTAAAATATTCCGATTTAAGCTAACTTACCTTAGTACAACGTTTATAATAACCGAGATACAGGGTGTCAAAATTTAACTTCTTTTATTTATTATTAAATATTTCCTGACAGGCATGGGATATCAACACGAAATTTGGTATGTGGGGGTTTTTTGGGACGAGAAAACTAAGTTCCCTACCAAAAATTATGTGTTGCCCAGACGGCGCCACATACGCCTTTAAGCACTCATTTAATACGTTCAATTTTTTTATCCGCCACTCCGTATAATTTTGACCTTAATATTTTTATTTCCCTATTAGTTTTACTTAAAAAAAGGTATCCTTTTTCCATCTCCCTAAACTCAACCGTTTTCGAGATAAACGCATTTTAATTCTGCGGTGCAACATAATTTTTAGCATAATATTATTGTAGTTACACCAGAAAAATAACTTAAAACCATAAAATTATCCAAAAATGTATCGCAAATTTCTTCAAATGGAATTTGCGATGCAATGACATAAATTTGAAAACTGGCACAATTATTATGTTTTTAAGTTAGTTTTCGGGTGTAACTACCATGATTATTTCATTCATAGGAGATTCTGACCAATAGAAAGCTACAGAAATCTGAATTAAATCGATAATTTTTGATAATCTCCCGTCGTTAAGTATATTACGTCAGATGCCCTTCGTTGCTACGAAAAAATACATTCAGTGACATTAATGACAATTAATGTTTTAAAAATTATAAAAGTGATGACTTTCAATCGTCAAATATTTATAAAAACTGTGTGTTTAATGGTACTTACATAAATAAATTACAATAAAATTTTGGTTTTGAACAGTTTTATTCATGAAATAATCGCAACAAATTGCACTCGACCTCTGAAATTAATATAGAATTTTTGCTCTCGTGACACTTTGACATAATTTCACTCGCCTTCGGCTCGTGAAATTAAAACTGTCAAAGTGTCACTCGGGAAAAATTCAATAATTTCAGAGCTCTTGTGCAATTACTATTGATTATTTCATTCATAGGAAATTCTGACCAATACAAAGCTACAGAAATCTGAATTAAATCGATAATTTTTGATAATCTCCCGTCGTTAAGTATATTACGTCAGATGCCCTTCGTTGCTACGAAAAAATACATTCAGTGACATTAATGGCAATTAATGTTTTAAAAAATTATAAAAGTGATGACTTTCAATCGTCAAATATTTATAAAAACTGTGTGTTTAATGGTACTTACAAAAATAAATTGCAATAAAATTTTGGTTTTGAACAGTTTTATTTATGAAATAATCGCAACAAATTGCACTCGACTTTTGAAATTAATATAGAATTTCTGAGCTCTTGTGCAATTACTACTGATTATTTCATTCATAGGAGATTCTGACCAATAGAAAGCTACAGAAATCTGAATTATATCGATAATTTTTGATAATCTCCCGTCGTTAAGTATATTACGTCAGATACCCTTCGTTGGTACGAAAAAATACATTCAGTGACATTAATGACAATTAATGTTTTAAAAATTATAAAAGTGATGATTTTCAATCGTCAAATATTTATAAAAGCTGTGTGTTTAATGGTACTTACATAAATAAATTACAATAAAATTTTGGTTTTGAACAGTTTTATTCATGAAATAATCGCAACAAATTGCACTCGACCTCTGAAATTAATATAGAATTTTTGCTCTCGTGACACTTTGACATAATTTCACTCGCCTTCGGCTCGTGAAATTAAAACTGTCAAAGTGTCCCTCGGAAAAAATTCAATAATTTCAGAGCTCTTGTGCAATTACTACTGATAATATTATGCTAAAAATGATGGTGTATCGCAGATTTAAAATGCGTTTATCTCGAAAACGGTTGAGTTTAGGGAGATGAAAGAAGTATATCTTTTTTAAGTAAAACTAATAGGAGAATAAAAATTTTAATGTCAGAATTATACAGAGTGGGTGATAAAAAAGATTGAACGTAATAAATGAGTGCTGAAAGGCGTATGTGGCGCCCTCTGGGCAATACATAAGTTTTGGTAGGGAATTTAGTTTTCTCGACCCAAAAAACCCCCATATACCAAATTTCATGTTGTTATCTCATACCTGTCAGGAAATATTCAATAATAAATAAAAAAAAGTTTATTTTTGACACCCTGTATCTCGGTTATTATAAACTTTGTACTAAGGTAAGTTAACTTAAATCGGCCTATTTTGACCTCAGGAACCTGAGGTTAAGCTTTGGCCCATTCTTTACCAAACACCCTGTATATTTCCCCACTACGCTGTACTATCGAGACCAAGTAGTTAAAACTATTAGGTAGGTACTTTTCTCAATCATTTCACCGTCCAAAAGTACCTTTTGCTTTTTTTGCTCTATGTTGCTCTATCTAGTTGATTGTGTAATTTGAATTTTCTTTTGTTTTAGCTTTAGATTTTGAAGGCCAGCCTCTCCGACCTATTTGCTGGCTACTGTTTATATAATTTTCTCTTCTCTTTTATTTTTGAAGTGAACACTTCTTATCGTTCAATATGGAATTTTGGCGGGTGTAAAGTCATATTGGGAGTCATTCAAAATAGTGACGCCAGAGCGTCTCGTGGCGCTAGAGGTTAGCTTGCGGTATAAATATCATAATACCCCAGGCTGTCGGTGGAAAAACGTGATATAATTCAGGAATTTTTAAAACCTATCAGGTGTTGTAAAGGACGATGCCAGGAATAACTTCTACTAAAATGTGACAAAAAATATTGTGAGCTTTTTTTATTATTGCGATTTTCATTTGTTAAATTTGCAATTTTTAAAGATTTTTAATTTTGCAGCTTAGGATATTGACTTTAGAGCAAAACTTTTAAATAGAAAGTTGTTGTAAATTAAAAAACCTACAATTTGAGCTATGGTAAGTTTCATTTAGTTTATTTGTTATTGCAAAAGAGCCTGCGAAAATTCTAAAATGACCGTTTTTTTACAATTGTCTTATTTATTGTAGAAATAATTTTTTTTTATTTTTTAAAACTTTAAAATATAGATCTTTCAATTCCAAACATAACAAAAAATTTTAAGGCTGGATTAACGAATTTGTTGCTTAGATATTATAAATTGTTTATCCCAAGAGGTCAAATGTCGAAGGCTATAACTTTTTGACAAAAAATCGTAGAGAGTTGATAAAACATCCAATCTCCTTCTAAAGAAGGTTTTCATATTCTGATGTAAATAAATGCGTAAAACATTTTTAAACCTCTAAATTGTTGGGTTTGAAAATAAGGGGGCAAGTTTCGTTATAAACATTTAGAGCTGAAGCGGCCCTGTACATCCTATGAGTTTTAACTTACAGATTATTGTTGCTGAAGGCGAAACGAAGAGTTGTAAAAGAATAAAAAATTTCTACGACCAACTGAAGCCCATCTAAATGTTGGGTTTGAAAATAAGGGGGCATATTTCGTTATAAACATTTAGAGCTGAAGCGGCCCTGTACATCCTATGAGTTTCTAACTTACAGATTATTGTTGCTGAAGACGAAACGATGATTTATAAAAAAATAAAAATTTTCTACAACCAACTGAAGCCGAGATAATTGTTTCTTTTTTCTTAAATCGTAGTGCCTTTATTTATAACAATTAAGAAATTATTTTACAGTCATTGACTAAAGAAAGACTTATATTATCTTAAAATAAAAATTATTATAAAATATAGTTACATTTAATTATCAAAAATTATTTTTAAAATCGGTGCTTTTGCGAGCGGCCGAATTTTGCAAATCGCCCGGCTCGCTTCAAATCCGCTCGCTCGGAAAATTTTTACGTAACTTGTATTAAATTTTGACCGAAAACAATTTAATAATATTACCATTATAATATACAGTCTATTTATCACTGTATTTGTTTTTCTTGATAAACTTTTATATGTGAAATCTTATTTCTGAAGAAATAATATTAAATTATTAATAGAAATATAATAATAATAAAACATATATATGAAATATATAACTATATTTTTAATTTTTTCATTGTTATATAAATATAATAATAATAATGTTTCTTCTTATTATACAATATAAAACGTTTTCTTCTTGTAGTGACTATCCGTTTTGGATGTTGGCGACCATCATGGCAATCTGAACTTGCACACTAAATCGGTACTGCTGCCCTAAAAAGATTTGTAGGTGTTGTGTTGAACTGCGTACGTAAATTTTCTCGCAAAGTAATTCTTCGCCTTCCTGGTTCTCAGTTTCCAAATGGGGTTTGCCAAATTGCCATGATGGTCGCCAACATCCAGAACGGATAGTCACTACAAGAAGAAAAATTTTATAGTGTATAATAAGAAGTAACATTATTATTATTATATTTATATAACAATGAAAAAATTAAAAATATAGTTATATATTTCATATATATGTATCATTTTTGTAATACTATTTCTTCAGAAATGAGAGTTCACATATAAAAGTTTATCAAGAAAAACAAATACAGTGGTAAATAGACTGTATATTATAATGGTATTATGTATTATTAAATTGTTTTTGGTCAAAATTTAATACAAGTTACGTAAAAATGTTCCGAGCGCGCGGATTTGAAGCGAGCCAGGCGATTTGCAAAATTCGGCCGCTCGCAAAAGCACCGATTTCAAAAATAATTTTTAATAATTAAATGTAACTATATTCTATAATAATTGTTTATTTTAAGATAATATAAGTCTTTCTTTAGTCAATGACTGTAAAATAATTTCTTAATTGTTATAAATAAAGACACTACGATTTAAGAAAAAAGAAACAATTATCTCGGCTTCAGTTGGTGGTAGAACATTTTTATTTTGTTTATAAATCTTCGGTTCGTCTTCAGCAACAATAATCTGTAAGTTAGAAACTCATAGGATGTACAGGGCCGCTTCAGCTCTAAATGTTTATAACGAAATTTGCCCCTATATTTTCAAACCCAACATTTAGCTCGGCTTCAGTTGGTCGTAGAAATTTTTTATTTTTTTATAAATCTTCGTTTCGTCTTCAGCAACAATATTCTGTAAGTTAGAAACTCATACGATGTACAGGGCCGCTTCAGCTCTAAATGTTTATAAAAAAATTTGCCCCCTTATTTTCAAACCCAAACCCCTTCAAATATATTACAGGTTAAAAATGTTTTACGCATTTATTTACATCAGAATATGAAAATATAACTCTTTAGAAGGAGATTGGATGTTTCAACTCTATAGGATTTTTTTTTCAAAAAGTTATAACCATTTCGACATTTGACCTCTTGGGATAAACAATTTATAATATCTAAGCAACAAATTCGTTAATCCGGCCTTACAATTTGTTTTATGTTTGAAATTGAAAGATCTTCATTTCAAAGCTTTAAAAACGAAAAAAAAATATTTGTACAATATATAACGCAATTGTAAAAAACGGCCATTTTGGACTTTTCGCAGGCTGTTTTGCAATAACCAGTAAACGAAATAAAACTTACCATAGCTCAAATTGTAGGTTTTTTAATTGACTACAACTTTCTATTTAAAAGTTTTTCTCTAAAATCAATATCCTAAGCTGCAAAATTAAAAATCTTTATAAATTGCAAATTTAACAAATGAAAATCGCAATAATAAAAAAAGCTCACAATATTTTTGGTCACATTTTAGTAGAAGTTATTCCTGGTATCGTCCTTTACAACACCTGATAGGTTTCAAAAATTCCTGAATTATATCCTGAAATCGACCTATTTTTCACACACAGCCTGGAGTATAGTATACGTATATATACCTACACTTATTTAAATTGAATAAAGGAATTATATTATTTAGGTACTTATTATTTGGATTTATACAATTTTTTTATATTCAAAGATTAATAATAAATTATAATGTTTTTATGTACCTACCAACAAAACATGTACGTTGTTTACGTTTGAGTTTGACAGATCCGTCAAATTTAAACTAAATTTTAAATTATTGATAACTTATTGATAATTTATTTTGGTGGTTAGTATGTAGGTGTGTACTTGTTTTATAACGAAAATGTTTGTCAGCTAGCTCGACTTCGGGACTTTTAGGTAAGAAAAAATAATATGAAAGTAGATGGAAAACAACCCTAGAACTCATAATATGACATATTATGTCAAATATTTATCTCGGTGTCTCACATCCATAAAAATGGTCTATTTGAATTACAATACAAAAATATAGGGTGTTCCATTTACGAAAATTCAGAAATTACTCATTGCGAGTTTCGATAAACCTTGTATACTAAAATTAAACGTTTCCCTATATTAACAATGTTTAACAATAGTAGACTATTTTGATATTAAATCACTACAATTCTAGAGGGTGTGAATGTTTTTACGAAATTAACAAAAAAACGTAATTATCTTTTAAACTACCTCGTATAACACTACAGAACCCTATTACTTTAAATAGGGCATCGAGAAGAATCCAAAAATGTAAAAAAATACAGGGTGTTGCATTTAAAAAAACATAAGTTTGTGTCGCCCTGTCAATACACTTGGCCCTGTATATTTGAAAATATTTTTAAGTAGTAATATCTGTACCACAACTTCTATCTATCTTCTTCTATCTAAATAACTTTTTTTGTATCTCTTACGACAAACGAGTAATTGGGCTTTGTCACGCTAATGCCCCACCCTGTATTACTTATCCCTTATATCTAGGCGGACAGCACTTGTTAGCCTCTCACGAATATGATAAGTGATTACTTATCTAGTTTACTGAATTTGATAAAAAATACCGATGAATTAATAATCACCAAGATATGATTTTAATCTTAAAGGGCATGTTTGAGATGATACTTAATAGGTTAAAGTCTGTCGGAAATAAGTTACAAATTACACCGTGATCTTCGGGTAAAGTGCAAGTAGTTGGTTAATCATATGTAACTAACATCATCTGTAGCTTCTCCGTTAAAGTGCACACTTTAACACGCGAATGTGTCTATTATTCCCATTTTTACTTATTCTACTTTTTTTCTAACCACGAGAAGTTTCTTTTACTGGTGTTATGAAAGAATACAATAGCATATTTTATTGTTTGGTTTTATCAATATGAGTTCATTCAAACTCAATTCTCAACAAATATACAAAAAAAAACATATTACCTGTTTTCCAGAACCCTGGTACCTGAATTCCAGACAATAATGACAAAACAAGAGATAGAAGCCCAGGATAGAAGAAAAAAAATGTGTTTGTAAAACTGAAAACAATTCTCTCCAATTCTACCTCAGAGCTCTGACTTGTTAAATGATTTCGATACTACAGTATAGACTTGAAATCTGGGCACTGAAGCAAAAACACATAAATAAGCTATACAGGGTGTTTCATTAATAATTGTCCATATAGTAACTGGAGAAACCTTAGAACCTGCAGAAAATACGAAGATTTAACCTAAAACACTTCAATAAAATGTGGTTCCCTACTGAGTTACAGGGTGTTTTATCTAAAAATTTAAAAACTAATTTTACTCAGCATTTTAAAACTATTCGACGTATCCTTTTCATACTTGTCAGGAAAGATAAGTGTTGTACAAACTACTAAATTATGTTAAACAAACATTTCTGGCTGTTACCAGAGGCGTACAATGGGGGAAAGTGAATGGTTGGCCCTTTCCAAATTCTACGCCACTGGCGGAATTGCTATTTTAGTCCAATATTTGGATTTTCCAATACTTTCTATAAAAATAATGTACTCTTCAGTCGTAACGATAAAATCATTAGTTTTTGAGATTTTGAAGGTGAAAATGCAACGGCACAGCTATTTTGGTTAATGTATTGTATCCCTTCATTTTTAACTTCAAATGTCTCGAAAACTAATGATTTTAATCGGTACAAATAAAGAGTATGTTATTAACATAAAAACTGTTGGAGAATCGAAAAATTGCACTAAAAAATAGTAATTCCGTCAGTGGCGTAGAACGTGGGAATGGTCAACCATTCACTTTCCCCTGTCGTACGTCTCTGGTAGTAGCCAGAAAGGTAGATTTAACATATTTTAGTATGGTGTACAGTACCTACATCTTCTGCCAAGTATGATAAGGATATGTTGAATACTTTTAAAGTGCTGGATACAAATAATTAATATTTATGTAATAGGTATGTTTGTTTTAAAATTAAAAAAAAATGTGTACCTAGTACTTTAAAAGTATTTTAAATATCCTTATCATACTTGTCAAAAAGTGTAGATAGTGTCCACCTTACTATTGGATGTTAAATAAACGTTTCTGGCTACTACCAGAGGCGTACAGGGAAAAGTGAATGGTTGACCCTTTCTAAATTCGACACCACTGGCGGAATTGCTATTTCAGCATGACTTTTAGATTCTCCAATACTTTCTATGTAAATAATATACCCTTCATTCGTAACGAAAAAATCATTATTTTTCGAGATATTTGAAGTTAAAAATGAAGGGGCACAATACATTAACAAAAATACCTGTGGCGTTGCATTTTCAACTTCAAATATCACGAAAACTAATGACTTTATTGTTACGAATGAAGAGTACATTATTTTTACAGAAAGTATTGGAGAATCCAAATATTGGACTAAAATAGCAATTCCGCCAGTGACGTAGAATTTGGAAAGGGCCAACCATTCACTTTCCACCGTTGTACGCCTCTGGTAACAGCCAGAAACGTTTGTTTAACATAATTTAGTAGTTTGTACAGCACTTATCTTTCCTGCCAAGTATGAAAAGGATAGGTCGAATAGTTTTAAAATGCTGAACAAAACTAATTTTTAAATTATTAGATAAAACACCCTGTAACTCAGTAAGGAACCACATTTTATTTAAGTGTTTTAGGTTAAATCTTCCTATTTTGTGCTAAGGTTTCTCCAGATACTATATGGATAATTATTAATTAAACACCCTGTATATTTTGTGTTCTTGTCTGTTGCCAAATTGTTCTCTTAATAATTTTCAAGTTCCTTAATTCCTTTGGATAAGTGCTTCCTTTTAACCTAGATTTCAGAGTAGGTGTGTTTTCACATGCTGCTTGCTGAATATTGTTCATCAACAATTCTGATTCTTTATAATAATACGATTGTTCTGCGTTTCGTAGTTGAACTCTTAGATTTATTTTCTCTTCAGGGCGTAGATTAAAATTTGTCAAATCCATCAATTTGTTTGTTAATGTAGGGTTACCTCCTTTTTTAATAACCATGTCACTAACGGTTCTATTATGTCTAGGAGATCAGCTGAAATATTCTTAATGATATAGAAGTTTATTAAACTAGGGGTCTTGTTTCTACTTGTAAGCCAGTAGATTGGTCTACAAGTTAAAAGTGAGTCACATCTATGTTCTTTAATAGCTAATAAAACTCCTTACTTTTAGTGGTAGTTACTGTAGAGCCCCAGTGTTTGTTCTTCGCATTGAAGTCTCCTCCAAGAATAAACATTCCATTTCCCCTAAGCTTTTCAGGAATTCAGTACACTGCTCTTTTTTAATGGAATGTTTAGTTGGGCAATATATTAAACTGACATTTATTGTTTTCACCCATTTTGAAAAAATGTTAAAACCTTGAATTATCCCTGTCTGTCTGTCCCAAAGACATTGTAAACACAACTCCTCCGTAATTAGACCAGATAGAACGACAAATGAGATGACGAATAAGAAGCTACATATAACCCAAAGATGGTATTAAAGGTGAGAAATTTGACCTAGGGTTTCCGGTTTTACATTTTCAACCGGAAGTACTTTTTTAAGTCAGCGAAATAGTACAGTTTATTATATTATTCGAAGCACCTTAGCAAGACGAAAACAAATATCTGGACCTCGGAGGTAAACTACACTATGTCATTTTAAGCAACTTTTCAGTAGGGGCGTTTGAATATTTTAAAAATCTTATATTTCCCATAATTAGGCATCTTTCGCTCTGAAAGACAATGCGATTATATTTTAATTATAACATATAACTAGTTTATACAATCCAACTAATAAAACGGTAAAATTTGCCCTAATTACTGTAATTAATGGTAATTTACAGTGACATAGTGCAGTTTACCTCTGAATGTTTTAAAAATCTTATATATCCCATAATTAGGTATCTTTCGCTCTGAAAAACAATGCGATCGTATTTTAATCATGACATATAACCAGTTTGTACAATCCAACTAATGAAACGTTAAAATTTGCCCTAATTACTGTAATTAATGGTAATTTACAGTGACATAGTGCAGTTTACCTCTGATAGGTTTGATCTAAACTTATAAAATATTTATTGAATTTAAAGGTATTTAAGCGCAAAAAATAGCTAAGTACTTCTCATGAAACAAATTTTTATTTTAGTTAAATGTTATTATATTAAAACCTGTGTTAACGGCCACCTGTCAAAATCGGCAACCTGTACTAACGGCCATTTATATAATACGGACTCGGCCAAATATTCTCATTATTTTTAAAACCCATTTTATAGAAATTTACCAGTTACTATCGGCCAAAATATTTTTGTATGGGTACTTGTTGATAATACCAGTATTGCGAAATACCCAATAATATTTTATTACTTCGTATTTATCTAAAATGAGATTAAAAATAACTTACATAAGGGCTGGTGTCGGCGAACACGAACAAAGGATGTCGTAAAATAAGAAACCTTTGTCGCTAAGAAACATAATAAAAATATTATAATAGCTGAGAAAGTGAAAAGTGTGGTTTAAATTTACAAAAGTTTGCCGAAAAATATAGTGTTGTAAAATTATGAAGCTGTATTATAAAAAAATAAAAGTAAGTTGACGAATTCTTTAAAACGCTTCACTAAATGCTAATATTTGATAACAATCTGAACATATTCTGTTTTTTCCGTAGTATACAGTCCCTGTCCAAATTATTATACGCACTATAAAAGATTTTAAAAAATGGTTATTATGAGGTAATACCATTGTAATACTAAATAGGTTTTATGGATGTACCAGACACAAGGTATATTGTTTGGTTGTCCATTTAATTTTATATATTTTATCACAAATAGAACATTATTATTAATGAATCAATATGTATTTATTGACTCTTGAAAGAAAACAGAAATAACAACAATGTTGGCAATTTGTTGCTGACGTATCGTGGCTCAGCAAAATAATAATATTTAGTAATACTTGTTGTTATTTCTGTTTCTTTTATATATTTTTTTTAAATTTAGCATAATTTTAAGTGTTGCATAACTTTTGAAACTATATGTATAATTAGAATAATACCATTCGAAATAGAAACACCAATTTTTAAGAGAAGGTACACAATATTTGTTGCTTGTTTATTACAATGTATTAATAACCATGATTTTTATAAAAACAACTAGGTAACTATAGAAAAAGAATAGATGAAAACAAAGAGATTTATTTCTGTTCAGAAAAATAGTTACCTATGACCCGTTTGCCGCTAGGTGCTCAGTGCACTAAGTCAACATAGTGTTGTTTGCGATCAACACTCAGTTAGTAACTGTGAGGTAAAAACTCCCAAGTTTACATGGCGCTTTTTACCTCTCAAATTATTTGAACATAGTGTTGTATTTTTTTGGTAATTTCGTTTTCTTGGTCATTAGTACCAAGTGTAGTATACCTCTAGAAAGCTCTTGGAGAGCTGAGTCAGTTAAAATAATAAAAACAAAACAACGCCATGTCGACATAGTGTAGTTTACCTCCGAGGTCCAGATATGTAGTTTCGGTTTTATGCAAGTCTGTCGTCCATAATATTGTCTATATACGGATATAACTTCTACGTTATTAGAACTGATAGAATGACAAACTAGGCGTCAAGTCAGAACTTGTAACTCAAGGATGGTAGTAAAGGTGAGAAATTTAAACTAGGACATCCGGTTGCAGAGTTGCAACTTGAGATAGTGTTTTAAAGTCGCCGAAATAGTACAAACGATATATTACTCGACTAGCAAGATGAGAATAAGTACATACTTCTTGTTTTTATACAGTACGTAAATCGTTCTGCTGGACATAGGGAATATACATTGAGATCATTGTGGCTACTCCGCTAACCTGTGTTAGTTGAAACTTCTGTTCGAGTACGAGTTTGTGGTGCAATAGAGCTGTTAGAACGAATAAAATGAGTGATTTTGAATGCAAGGCAGTCCATAAATAAATCAAAAAGAAAGATTATGACTAATGAGTTATTAAAAGTTTTAAAATATCTTCTGTTTAAAAATTAATTTCCAAATTAAACAAACACAGTTTTCCAATTAGGTCAAAAATAGTTCTACTACAATGTCACATTTTGACGTTTATTTGTGTCACCCGAAATTAATTGTCTATTTTGAGATTAATGCCCCTTAATGCTAACAACTATATTGTGATTGAGAGAGCGAAGTTGCCACAATTATCTTAATATAATACAATGTATGTATTTATGTAGCTAAATATATACAATATGTTCCCTATGTCCAGCTGAACGATTTACGCACTGTATAATACCCCAGGCTGTGGGTGAAAAAACGTGATATAATTCAGGAATTTTTGAAACCTATCAGGTGTTGTAAAGGACGATGCCAGGAATAACTTCTACTAAAATGTAACCAAAAATATTGTACGCTTTTTTTATTGCGATTTTCATTTTTTAAATTTGCAATTTTTAATGATTTTTAATTTTGTAGCTTAGGATATTGATTTTAGAGAAAAACTTTTTAATAGAAAGTTGTAGTAAATTAAAAAACCTACAATTTGAGCTCTGGTAAGTTTAATTTCGTTAATTGGTTATTGCAAAACAGCCTGCGAAAAGTCAAAAATGGCCATTTTTTACAATTGCATTATTGATTGTGCAAATATTTTTTTTATTTTTTAAAGCTTCAAAATGAAGATCTTTCAATTCCAAACATAAAAAAAATTGTAAAGCCAGATTAACGAATTTGTTGCTTAGATATTATAAATTGTTTATCCCACGAGGTCAAATGTCGAAGGCTATAACTTTTTGAAAAAAAAATCGTAGAGAGTTGGTGAAACATCTTATCTCCTTCTAAAGAGTTATATTTTCATATTCTGATATAAATAGATGCGTAAAACATTTTTAAACCTCAAATTTTTGGGTTTGAAATAAGGGGGCAAATTTCGTTATAAACATTTAGAGCTGAAGCGGCCCTGTATATCCTATGAGTTTTAACTTACAGATTATTGTTGCTGAAGATGAATCGAAGATTTATAAAAAAATAAAAAAATTCTACGACCAACTGAAGCCGAGATAATTTTTGGGTTTGAAAATAAGGGGGAAAATTTCGTTAAAAACATTTAGAGCTGAAGCGGCCCTGTATATCCTATGAGTTTTAACTTACAGATTATTGTTCCTGAAGACGAAGCGAAGATTTATAAAAAAATTGAAATTTTGTACAACCAACTGAAGCCGAGATAATTGTTTTTTTTTTTCTTAAATCGTAGTGCCTTTATTTATAACAATTAAGAAATTATTTTACAGTCATTGACTAAAGAAAGACTTATATTACCTTAAAATAAAAATTATTATAAAATATAATTACATTTAATTATTAAAAATTATTTTTTAAATCGGTGCTTTTGCAAGCGGCCGAAATTTGCAAATCGCCCGGCTCGCTTCAAATCCGCGCGCTCGGCACATTTTTACGTAACTTGTATTAAATTTTGACAGAAAACAATTTAATAATATTACCATTATAATATACAGTCTATTTACCGCTGTATTTGTTTTTCTCGATAAACTTTTATATGTGAAATCCAAAAACCAATAGTCAACTACAAGAAGAAAAAGTTTTATATTGTATATTATAGTAATAGTCCAGAAAGCCACTGCGCATCCGCTAGGAAAAATATTCTAATTCAGATTTTTTGCACAATCTTACTCAAAAAGGACTCCTTTTAACAAATTTGCATGTTGCCAGGACCAAAAGGTGGTCAAAAATTTTTTAAACGTTTTTTTTTTGCTTTTTTCCTAAAATTATTTTTTTTGCATGGAAAAAAGTTTTTTTAGGTTTTTTTATTCATTCCAAACAGAAAAGGTTTTTAGTGACTTTTCTCTAAAAATGATAGTTTTTGACATATAAGCGATTAAAAATTGAAAAATTGCGAAATCGGCCATTTTTAACCCTCAAAAACTATGTGAAAAACTAAAAATTTGAATGTTGCCAAGGTAGGTAGATATTCTTTAAACATCGATTGATGAAATCCCGAAGAGTTTTTTGCAATACAATATTCAAAACTCCTATTTTTTTTAATTGCTAATCAAGCGTGCTCGACACTATTTTCCACCGACAGTATGGTGCAAATGAAAGGAATAAATTCGTTATGTCGTAAACCGGCGACTAAGGAAAAATCCCAAAACAGGTCGATTTTTATTTTTAAGTTATGATATTATGGCGTATATGGTATACTAGTGACGTCATCCGTCTGGGCGTGATGACGTAATCGATGATTTTTTTAAATGAGAATAGGGATCGTGTGGTAGCTCATTTGAAAGGTTCTTCAATTCTCTATTCAGTAATGTAAACATTTACATAATTATTTATACAGGGTGTCCTTCTACTTCTTTTTTTGTCAAATAATTTAATTTAATTAAATTTTTTTGGACACCCTGTATAAATAATTATTTAATTGTTTATATTATTGAATAGAGAATTGAAGAACCTTTCAAATGAGCTAGCACACGACCCCTATTCTCATTTAAAAAAATCATCGATTACGTCATCACGTCCAGATGGATGACGTCACTAGTATATCATATATGCCACAATATCATAACTTAAAAATAAAAATCGACCTGTTTCGGGATTTTTCCTTAAAGTCGCCGGTTTACGAAATAACGAATTTATTCCTTTCATTTGCACCATACTGTCGGTGGAAAATAGTGTTGCGCACGCTTGATTAGCAATTAAAAAACAAAGATGTTTTGAATATTGTATTGCAAAAAACTCTAAGGGATTTCATCAATCGATGTTTAAAGAATATCTACCTACCTTGGCAACATTCAAATTTTCAGGTTTTCACATAGTTTTTGAGGACTAAAAATGGCAGATTTCGCAATTTTTCAATTTTTATTCGCTTATATGTCAAAAACTATCATTTTTAGAGAAAAGTCACTAAAGACCTTTTCTGTTTGGAATGATCCAAAAAACCTAAAAAACTTTTTCCATGCAAAAAAAATAATTTTAGGAAAAAAACAAAAAAAAAACGTTTAAAAAATTTTTGACTACCTTTTGGTCCTGGCAACATGCAAATTTGTTAAAAGGAGTCCTTTTTGAGTAAGATTGTGCAAAAAATACGAATTAGAATATTTTCTCTAGCGGATGCGCAGTGGCTTTCTGGACTATAAGAAGTAACATTATTATTATTATATTTATATAACAATGAAAAAATTAAAAATATAGTTATATATTTCATATAGGTATATGTATCATTTTTGTAATATTATTTCTTCAGAAATGAAGTTTCACATATAAAAGTTTATCAAGAAAAACAAATAGAGTGGTAAATATACTGTATATTATAATTAAGAAGAAAAAGTTTTATATTGTATATTATAGTAATAGTCCAGAAAGCCACTGCGCATCCGCTAGGAAAAATATTCTAATTCAGATTTTTTGCACAATCTTACTCAAAAAGGACTCCTTTTAACAAATTTGCATGTTGCCAGGACCAAAAGGTGGTCAAAAAATTTTTAAACGTTTTTTTTTTGCTTTTTTCCTAAAATTATTTTTTTTGCATGGAAAAAAGTTTTTTTAGGTTTTTTGGATCATTCCAAACAGAAAAGGTTTTTAGTGACTTTTCTCTAAAAATGATAGTTTTTGACATATAAGCGATTAAAAATTGAAAAATTGCGAAATCGGCCATTTTTAACCCTCAAAAGCTATGTGAAAAACTAAAAATTTGAATGTTGCCAAGGTAGGTAGATATTCTTTAAACATCGATTGATGAAATCCCGAAGAGTTTTTTGCAATACAATATTCAAAACTCCTATTTTTTTTAATTGCTAATCAAGCGTGCTCGACACTATTTTCCACCGACAGTATGGTGCAAATGAAAGGAATAAATTCGTTATGTCGTAAACCGGCGACTAAGGAAAAATCCCAAAACAGGTCGATTTTTATTTTTAAGTTATGATATTATGGCGTATATGGTATACTAGTGACGTCATCCGTCTGGGCGTGATGACGTAATCGATGATTTTTTTAAATGAGAATAGGGATCGTGTGGTAGCTCATTTGAAAGGTTCTTCAATTCTCTATTCAGTAATGTAAACATTTACATAATTATTTATACAGGGTGTCCTTCTACTTCTTTTTTTGTCAAATAATTTAATTTAATTAAATTTTTTTGGACACCCTGTATAAATAATTATGTAATTGTTTATATTACTGAATAGAGAATTAAAGAACCTTTCAAATGAGCTAGCACACGACCCCTATTCTCATTTAAAAAAATCATCGATTACGTCATCACGTCCAGATGGATGACGTCACTAGTATATCATATATGCCACAATATCATAACTTAAAAATAAAAATCGACCTGTTTCGGGATTTTTCCTTAAAGTCGCCGGTTTACGAAATAACGAATTTATTCCTTTCATTTGCACCATACTGTCGGTGGAAAATAGTGTTGCGCACGCTTGATTAGCAATTAAAAAACAAAGAAGTTTTGAATATTGTATTGCAAAAAACTCTTAGGGATTTCATCAATCGATGTTTAAAGAATATCTACCTACCTTGGCAACATTCAAATTTTCAGGTTTTCACATAGTTTTTGAGGACTAAAAATGGCAGATTTCGCAATTTTTCAATTTTTATTCGCTTATATGTCAAAAACTATCATTTTTAGAGAAAAGTCACTAAAAACCTTTTCTGTTTGGAATGATCCAAAAAACCTAAAAAACTTTTTCCATGCAAAAAAAATAATTTTAGGAAAAAAACAAAAAAAAAACGTTTAAAAAATTTTTGACCACCTTTTGGTCCTGGCAACATGCAAATTTGTTAAAAGGAGTCCTTTTTGAGTAAGATTGTGCAAAAAATACGAATTAGAATATTTTCTCTAGCGGATGCGCAGTGGCTTTCTGGACTATAAGAAGTAACATTATTATTATTATATTTATATAACAATGAAAAAATTAAAAATATAGTTATATATTTCATATAGGTATATGTATCATTTTTGTAATATTATTTCTTCAGAAATGAAATTTCACATATAAAAGTTTATCAAGAAAAACAAATAGAGTGGTAAATAGACTGTATATTATAATGGTAATATTATTAAATTGTTTTCTGTCAAAATTTAATACACGTTACGTAAAAATTTTCCGATCGCGCGGATTTGAAGCGAGCCGGGCGATTTGCAAAATTCGGCCGCTCGCAAAGGCACCGATTTTAAAAATAATTTTTAATAGTTAAATGTAATTATATTTTATAATAATTTTTATTTTAAGATAATATAAGTCTTTCTTTAGTCAATGACTGTAAAATAATTTCTTAATTGTTATAAATAAAGGCACTACGACTTAAAAAAAAAACAATTATCTCGGCTTCAGTTGGTTGTAGAAAATTTTTATTTTTTTTATAAATCTTGGTTTTGTCTTCAGCAACAATAGTCTGTAAGTTAGAAACTCATAGGATGTACAGGGCCGCTTCAGCTCTAAATATTTATAACGAAATTTGCCCCCTTATTTTCAATCCCAAAAATTATCTCGGCTTCAGTTGGTCGTAGAAATTTTTTATTTTTTTTATAAATTTTCGTTTCATCTTCAGCAACAATAAGCTCTAAGTTAAAACTCATAAGATGTACAGGGCCGCTTCAGCTCTAAATGTTTATAACGAGATTTGCCCCCTTATTTCAAACCCAAAAATTTGAGGTTTAAAAATGTTTTACGCATTTACTTACATCAGAATATGAAAACATAACTCTTTAGAAGGAGATTGGATATTTCACAGACTCTCTACGATTTTTTTCAAAAAGTTATAGCCTTCGACATTTGACCTCGTGGGATAAACAATTTATAATATCTAAGCAACAAATTCGTTAATCTGGCTTTACAATTTTTTTTATGCTTGGAATTGTAAGATCTTCATTTTAAAGCTTTAAAAAATAAAAAAAAATTATTTGTACAATAAATATTGCAATTGTAAGAAACGGCCATTTTGGATTTTTCGTAGGCTGTTTTGCAATAACCAATTAACCAAATTAAACTTACCTACCTCAAATTGTAGGTTTTTTAATTTACTACAACTTTTTATTAAAAAGTTTTTCTCTAGAATCAATATCCTAAGCTCCAAATTTAAAAATTATTAAAAATTGCAAATTTAACAAATGAAAATCACAATAAAAAAAAAGCGCACAACATTTTTGGTTACATTTTAGTAGAAGTTATTCCTGGCATCGTCCTTTACAACACCTGATAGGCTTCAAAAATTTCTGAATTATATCCTGAAATCGACCTATTTTTCACCCACAGCCTGGGGTATAACTTCCGATTAAGAAGGTGAAATCGGAAGTGTCACGTTATAGTCGCTGAAATAGTACATGTGCTATATGAGTCATCGCGTATTAAAAAGTGGAGCTATAATATTTATTTCCGGTTATAATGTCATTTCCGGTTAAAAAGTTATAACCGTAGTTTGGCAAAAATAACTCGAAATTAGTGAAATCGTATATCAATCGACGCAAAGTTACACGAAGAGTTCAAATATCGACTCCCAGTTCTACTTCCAGTCAATTACGAAGTCTAATTTCTTGTTTCAAAGGTTTTAGTTGTTAGGTGTACTGTGTATCCGCCTTCTCAGGAAGTATCGTGTGATATATCTTATACCCGGCATATTTAATATTTTCTGAAACGGGTTTCAGAGACAAGACACAAATAAATTCTTTCAATCTCAAGGGTTTCCTGCAATTCTTGTTGATCATGCGAAAATTCTAAGGTCATTCGCCGTTTCTTTTCTTTTCTTGGGAAAGGCACCTTTATCTATATATTCCAGGCAAGTGACATTTTCGTTATTTTTTTTCCTGTAGTATCCTGTAGTAGTGCTAGTACCATAATCCTGTAGTATCATAATATGTATGTAGGATTTGTTCTGCTTCTTTTCCAAACTGTATTTTTTTTATATTTTTCATAACTTTCTTTGCGATCTTTTGTTATCACACTGTATGTATTATTACTATGGTGCTTCTCAGAGGCTTTTCCAGTGCGTCACAGTTTTTCGATTTCTTTCTAACGCATTTAGTTGGAAATGACAGAAAAAGAGGTACGTCGGTGATTATACCCATTTATAACATTTATTCTAGTTATTGATAGATAAAAAAATTATTTACGTATTATCTATACGACTATAATCTGTACAGTTTATACGACTATACAAATCAAAGAACATACCTTTTTATAAACGCAATAAAATTGCAAATTGCAAATTGAAATCAAATATTATAATACACATTCTTTTTCATTATAGCGCCATCTATGAACAACTAGAATAAATGTTATAAATGTGTATAATCACAGCCTTTTTTATGTCACTTGTGTCGCACTGAAAAATGCGTCTGAGAAGCACCATAGTAACTTTCTGTGCTTATTTTCTTCCACCAGCATTTTACTTGGTTTCACTTCTTGTCCTTCTGTCTGAAGAATGTGATAAGTTCATCTTATTCAGACTTCTCCTTTTTACCTTTTGAATTTTCTTTGCGACGATACATCCTCAGTAGTTCGCAGTATGGATTTCGTCATTTTGTTTTAACATTTTCAGGTTTGTCGCAATCTTTAGTGAGACGCTTTTTTCAGCATTTAATACATCTTGGTCCTCTAGTACAAAACTTCCAAGTGTGACCGTATGGTTGACATCTTTTGCATTTTGTTATTAGTTTAAAGTTTTTAAAAGGATTAATCTCAACTCTTTTTCCTAAGATGTCCGTTATACCACGGATTTTGTTGATATCTTCGTCTGGTTTAATGGCTGTCTGGTTCGACATTTCATTTTATTAACAGCATATATGGCTTTATAACCTCTGTTTTGCAGATCTTCGGTAATTTTTGGTGGCGAAAAAGATATGATATTAAATCGTAATTCTAATAGTCTAAGATCCGAATATAGGTCGATCTGTACCCATCTGCTTGCCAGATGAAACATTGTTTTTATTAAATTTCATACATCGACAAATATTTATAGCATGGGTTGCCTATCAAAATCGTGTCACAGCTATCTTTAAGGGGGGGCCGTTGTGGTTGAAATCAATATTTCAAGCACATTTTTTTAAAGTATGGTAGAATTATTTTATTTTTAAATCAAATAGCCATATTTAGTACAATTTATAGATTATTCAAGTAAATATTTAAAGAAAAATATTGAAAAATAAGCCAACGGTGGCAAATTTTTAAAGACACTTCAAGAAACAATGAATTTTGCAATGGACATCAGAACTCATCATTAGGTCATGGTAAACAAAATATTCAAAAATATTTAATTAGCTCATAAGCTTTTCGAGCTAGCGCTGTCGAGTTTTTTAGTTTGATCGACTTTTCACTTTTTGATATCACTTGGAAGTCAAAACAACGAATTCTTTTTTGCAAAAAAGGGTGAAAATCAACATATTTATTATTGTTAAACAAAAAATAAGCATAAAACAAAGATTATTTCGACAGCGTAACCCCAAGGAATGTCTAAAGAAAATATATACAAAATTCCAGGTGGGTCAGTGAAGTAGTTTTTGAGTTACAATGTCTAAAGCCTTTGAAAAAAGCAGTTTCGAGGAAAAATCGTTTAAAGTATTGTCAACTTTTATTTTTAATTTCATTTTGTCTGTCAAATCGTAAAATGATGCACACCTGAATATCTTTTTGAATCGCGGAGTAATTTACAAAAGAAAATGAGAACAGCTGTTGACCGTTGTTCATTACGTTCAAGCTTGCTGGCGCGATCCTGCTGCAAAGCGAGTCGAAGGTAGGAATATTCAACACTATCTCCCTACCTCCCTACCTTCGACTCCCTTTGCAGCAAGTCCGCGCCATTGCGCTTGTGCGTAGTGAGAAACGGTCAACAGCTGTTCTCATTTTCTTTTGTAAATTACTCCGCGATTCAAGAACATATTCCAGTGTGAATAGCAAAAAAAACTGAAATAAAAGTTGACAATACTTTAAACGCGTTTTTCTCAAAACTGCTTTTTTCAAATGCTGTAGATATTGTAACTCAAATCTACTTGACCAACGCACCTGGAATTTTGTATATATTTTCTTTTGACATTCCTTGAGGTAACCCTGTTTAGATATTTCTTGTGTTTTGCTTATTTTTTGTTTAACAATAATAAATATGTTGATTTTCACCCTTTTTTTGCAAGAAAAATTCGTTGTTTTGACTTCTAAGTGATATCAAAAAGTCAAAATTCGATAAAACTAAAACTCGACAGCGTTATCTAGAAAAACTCATAAGCTAGGTAATAAAATCTTTTTGAATTTTTTTTTGCCGTGATCCAGTGATGAGTTCTGATCCACCGCAAAATTCATTGTTTTTTGAGGTGTCTTAAAAAATTGCCACCGTTGGCTTATTTTTCAATATTTTTCCTTGAATTTTTTCTTGAATAATCTATGAATTGTACTGAATACGCCTATTTAATTTAAAAATAAAATAATTCTAGCATACTTTAAAAAAGATGTGCTTGAAATATTGATTTCAACCGCTACGGCCCCCCCTGAAGCATAGTTATGACACGATTTTGATAGGCAACCCTTGCTAGAAATATTTGTCTATGTATGAAATTTAATAAAAACAATGTTTCATCGGGCAAGCAGATGGGTACAGATCGACCTCTATTCGGATTTAAACATTATTGGATACTGGGCAGAACATCGAAGTTGTCTATACGTAATAAACTGTTGGTATACAATACAATACTCAAACCGGTCTGGACTTGTGGGGTACAGCAGCAAAATCCAACATATCCATAATGGAAAGATTACAATCCAAAGTGTTACGCTCTATAACAGAGGCCCCATGGTTCGTGTCAAACAAAAACATTTATTGTGATCTAGAAGTACCTACGATCAGTGAAGTGATAGTTCAGTGCAGTGTTCGGTACATAAAACGCCTAGAAAGCCATCCAAATGCCCTGGAAATAAACTTGCTTGATAATAGTCAACAAACTCACAGATTAAAACGTAAAAATCCACTGTACCTTATTTATAAATAAGTTTTATACATCACCGTAATTGTGTTTATATTTTAGATATATGTATTGTTTGTAAAAAATGTAAAATGTATGTTTGTATGTAGCATATTTTCGGAATGTCATGTTTGTTCCATACTAGAGGTCCAGTCATTGGACTGAGCTCTCTAACGTCAATTTTTTTTTAATTCAAACCCCAAAGACGCTTATTGTTAGAATTTTTATAACTAACAGATTGCTGAATAAACGTTTAAAAAAAATTCGGATCCCATACATAAGTTTGTTTACCAACAATTTTTTGATTTTGCACTTAAGAGACACGCTTACAAATTGTGTTGCAAATTTTTTATCTCGTATTTGTCGATAAGCCTATATGTCAATCAAATAATTAAATTTTGAGATAATAAAATAATTATATACAATCAGACCAATTAACGCATACAAAGCCGTTATTGAATCTTATCTTTTATTCTGGCAAATTATTACGTTGCGTCACCTATAGAATATTATAATTGTTATTATTCTGTTGTTGTTATTAAAAAATGTAAATAATCGCTTTATTTACACCAGAGAGAAATGGGGAACAATTTTTTAAAAGAAATTAAAAAAGGCGCGTGGCACTTGGCGAGTGCCGACAGAAGTGAATACTTCTTATAGAGCGTTATTTATTACTCTATGTGGGTTAATGAATTTGTATGTCTGGTTATAACTGAATATTTTAAATGTTACTACAAATAAAAACTCTAGTCATTCGCATGAGAACTAAAAAAATTAGGCATGAAGGTAGCCACGATTTTAGTGACGAAGTCATTCCAAAATATATGTATAAAATAACTGAATTTGACTTGTTCCGGGATTTATCTAAAAAATCGTCCATTTTAGAGAAAATTAATTTATTCCATAATTTAGCCCCTCTTTGTATATAAATATGTAATACAGATTTTAAATTTGGGGTCTATTTTATCCCACGGATATATATGTTTTTAAGAATATGTTAATATATTTAATAATTAGAAGAAAGTTTTGTTTTCGTTTTAAAAAAAATTGTTTTTATGTCTTAGCAATCTTTATAATAGTAGGGGAGGAATGTATGCTAAATTTGCAGTTACTCGAGCGTTATGGGGATCTATTGGGTTGTGAAAATTAGGTCCTCCTTTTTCTTGCAGTACCATCTCCTATCGGAGGTTGGATACCATCACAGCAATCTTAACTTTGTTGGCTGCAGTTCTGAACAACTGTATTGAAGTGCACCCATACCACTACCTTAAATTTCGCAAGAAGGAAATCCTCCTACGTCCCACATTTCTCTTTTCCGAGATTTTTCCTTGGATTATGAGTCTTAGCAGAGAGTAATTTTTTCCTCTCATTATGTGGCCTAGATATTCCAGTTTTTTCGTTTGTATGGTTTTTATGACTTCGCATTCCTATCTTCAGCAAAACATCTTGATGTGTTACTCTCTCTGTCCATGGTTGTTTCCACATTCTCCTGTAGCACCACATCTCGAATGCCTCAATGTTTTTGATGTTTATCTTTTTCAGTGTCCAAGCTTCCATGCCGTACAGCAGAACGGAGAAAACATAGCACCTTAACATTCTCTTTCTTAAGTTTATATTTATGTTCCGGCTGCATAGGAACTTTTTCATTTTGACAAATGATTGTCTCGCTATCTCTATTCGCCTCTTAATTTCTCTTGTTTGGTCATTAGCATCAGTGAACCAAACCCCTAAATATTTGTAGGGCGTAACCCTTTCAACTGGCTGATTATTTATGGTTAAATTCACATTGGTGTATAGCTTCTTTGTTACAATCATGAATTTAGTCTTTTTGATGTTCAGTTTTAGACCATATTTATTGGTATGAGTGTTAATGTTTTCCATCAAATAATGTAAATTTTCTAGGTTATCTGTTACTATTAGCGTGTCATCAGCGTATCGTATATTGTTACTTAACTCTCGTTAATGTTCATACCAATGTTTTGCTCTACGAGCGCTTCCTGGCATATTGTTTCGCTATATACATATATTGAATAGTAGTGGAAAAAGCACACAACCCTGACGCACACCTCGACGAATCTCAATTTCTTCGGTTAACTAATTATCAAAACGACGACGAATCTCATATTAAAAATTTTAATTTTACCCCTACCCTCACCGTGGGAAGTCGTGTTTTGTATCGTTCGCTAAATTTTTGAAAAATATTGACCACGTATTTTTTGTTTTTCGATCTGACGTTTATTTCTCGAAATATTCGCTTTTTTCTTGTGAAACTCACCTGTATTAAGATCCAATATTAGAGGTACATTTACAGGGTACAAGGTTTCTAACCATGTGATTTTCTGACGCGCTCGAGTAACTGCAAAAATCCCCGCTTGGGCTCCCCTACCATAAATGCATGCGTATTTTACTAATTATTTCGATCGTTTAATTTTCAGTCCCGCTAATTTAGATAATGGATACCGAAATTGTTTTATAAGTAGATAGGCATTGAAGAAATAATTATCTAAGTCATTAGTGTCATGTTTTTATCAGTTTAGCAGAAATTTTTTTAGGTCGAGCATATAATTAAGTATTTGGTTTTTGCTTATTGTACTGTTGCTGCCGTAACAATTTCAATTATGAACAGTCTAACATTCTTTATTCGTAAATAAATACATATACAAAATTTACAAAATATACAAAAAGATCGGCTTCTCTCGCAAAAATATTCCCTGTCTAATTGTCATAAACTTTGTTATGTCAACAACTTACAGAACCTACTGATATATCTATTTGGACTTCCATTTTTATTTTGGTAGATGTTTTTAATAGTTTTCTGATATCTAGGGCTTAGGGATGTCGGTTTTTGACAAAACACCGGTTTTCGGTTATACAGTTTTCTTTTGCTTACGGTTTAACCTGGCGGTTATAACCGGCCAACAAAACCGGTTTTTCCAAAAACCGGTTTTCGGTTTTTTAAATCCAATAGGTTACAATGTTACATTTACAATGCACTTTGGTTTGCGATACTCCACTCGACTCGATACTCGATATCAATATGATCAAAATTAGTACTATCGAAAGAACATCAATATCAATATAAATAAAACACAATTTTTAATAAAACCATTTTATTCTATTAATTATTATATTTATTTTTTTATTTTATTATTATTATATATTTATTGATTATTATTAAATATAATATAGCGTAAGATTAATATATACATATTGCAATAATATACAATTTAACCCAACCATTTCAACTTATAAAAAATTTCCCAGGCTTTTTCAAATGGGATTTAAAAAAATAATATCAACATAAATATTTTACTTAAAAATAAATTGGATAATGCAATTTATCTTTTATTTTTACTACCATCAAAAAAACTTTATCACGTATTTCTTTTAACACGTTTGTATATTTGTATAATAGGTACATTTTAACTCATTTAATACTTCCTGTATGGGTGTATCGTTTTGAAAACGTAGGGAAATCCTTGGAGATTCGTATTCGTAATCGGTAATTCGATATTCTTAGTCAGAACATTATTTTTGGTAATCAGAAAAAGTCATTCACCAACTTTCAATGTCAAGAGTCAAGTGTGAAAAATAGATGATGTTTGCATCTACTTCAACCAGATCACTTCTTATGTAAATATTATGATTACAAATACCTTTTCAACGAAATATTATAATAAAACTTAATTGTTTCTGGCTGATGTGAGTTTGCACTTTCAGTTTTCTTCTGTATTTATAGAATAAAATTTGAATTATGGTTTTGTTTGGAATAATTACTTGAGAATAATAATTATGATTGGGATCCAAAATAATACCTAACCTAATCCTAATCACCGTAAAAACCTAATAACTGGTTTTCACGTTAAAAAGAAAAAACCGGTTATAACCGGGACAAAAAAACAACCGGTAAAACCAGTTACTGCGAAGTAAAAAACCGGTTTTAGGTTAAAGCCGGTAGGTTTTTCCCATCCCTACTAGGGCTCCTTTTCCGTTGTACAGAAGATGGCATGCATCTTTTGAGTCTTATTATCCAATGCTTCCTTCAAGGTATTGGCTTTATGCCATTATAACACCCTGGTATACATTATATTAAAATTTATTATCTGATTCATTAGTACTTGTAAAATATAAGTTATTAGTTTTAGGGTTATATTTATCAATTTTATCCCTCTGTAGTTTCTGACTGTTTCTATCTCTTTTTTAAATAGTAAAATTAGTTTGCTAGTTTTTCATTCTTCCGACATTTTATTGCGTTTTATAATTTTTTTATTTAATGTTGCTTATTTTCCTGTCCTTGCTGCTCCACAATATTTATACCCTTTTTAATACAAAAGCACGCTTACGTCATTCAAAATTTCTGTCTGACTCTTGACGAAAGCGGATATAGGGAAGTGCAAGCTTCGCCATAATTATCTGTAAGAAGGATTTATCTGTTATATAACTGTACAATTTTGGCTGTAGGATGAGGTAGCTCTGACTTGATTTTGGAAAGCCTACGTTGATTATTTGATTGAGGTGTTGTATCTCTGATTTGTTTCCGTTGATATTGTCCTGCCCTAAGGAAATCCGTGCAATAAATTTTTGGACTAGACATTAGCTGTAAGCCAGAATTTGATTCCAAACTTATCGGGTTTATACGCCATGTACTGGGTGAAGTGACATCTTGCCTTTGTGGGAAAAAGCTGTTCGTCGATAGATATATTTTAGCCAGTTGTAGGTGTAGCAAAATATACATTTCTCTATAAATAAGGTCCATATTTCCGACGCAAGTGCAAATTTATCTGTTGATCATCGCTTAGATCTGGTACTTCTCCTCCGTAATAAGGACCGCATTTTTTCTAGGTAGGCATCAACATATTCAACAAGTAATTACACTAAGTACCTACCTGCAAAACAAAACTTGTAATCCTTAAATAGGTGTAGCAAAGTCCTAAATTTTTAAGTTTCTAGAATAACTATGAATAAGTAGTAATACAGAGGGTCAAGGGTCAAAAATAGAAAGCAGTCAAAATGACCGCCCTGGTGCTTCTAGGTATATATTAAAACATCTCAAAAAGTAATTACACTAAGTACCTGTAAAGGAGGAATTATAATCCTCAAGTAGATCTAGGAAAATTTATAAATTATCAACTTTCTAAAACAACTAGGAATAAGTAATACAGAGGGGTCAAAAATAGATAGCAGTCAAAATGACCGCTCTGGAGCTTCTAGTGTTAAACAATATTTCACAAACAATAATCAAATTAGTTTGATTTTTGTGGAATTAAAATTTTAAAATACTACAAAATATAGAGTAAGAAAATAATATATTAGATAAAGATTGGAAGACATTTTGGTGGAAATCAGCTTGTGTGAAGCGAACACCGCTGTCCTACGCGTAGCACCAAAAATTAATGTTTATTTAAAAAAATTTCTGACGCCGTAGTATTTAATCGATTTTAATTTTGCAAATGACAGGTAGAGTACTCTTCTATAAGCAGAAAAAAATTCAACTTACTATCTGCTTTATTTTCAATCCTGCAACATTTAGAAAAAATGGATGTTTTTTGCGAAAGCTGGATTTCAAAATTTATTTTGCAAAATCTATTAAACCGATCTTAATGAAAATTATAGTATTTTTTATTATATCATAGAGTTTTTCTGGTTAAAACATGAAGGTTATAAGTGTAGCACAAATGGTAGAAAAACGTAAAATGCCAATACTTGTTTTTTTATGTTTTTTAGCAAGTATTGCTATTTTGCAACAAGAGTGAACAATTTTAAAATTTTTAACGAGTTCTATATTGTAGGAAATTTAATTACGCAACTTTTATGTCAGTCCAATTTTTTTTGGAAATGAATACTTTTAAAGTTATAATCAAAAAACGAAGAAAAAAATCGAACTTTTCCTTCACTTTTTGATATTTTGATTATTTAAACAATGTTCCGGACCTTTTTGAGTGGGAGGTTAATTCAAATATTGTTATTTGAGTAATTTTCAAGCAATCTCTGCAAAAAAATTTGAGTCACCTCTCAACGTCCATCTCAAAACAGATGCGCCCTGGACTATTATTCTAGATCACATTTCGAAACTATAAGGTTTGAAACAAGTATGCTGTCGTTTGTGGCAGGTTTATTAATGTTTCGTTACAAAAGAATCTATTATATTTTTAGTTACTACATAATTAAACACGTTTACCCCCAGAAGATATTGATTTTTTTTTAAGCAATGCATTCTTTATCACCTTTGATAATCGTGGAAGATATTTATTATATTTTTGTAAAAAAATATTTAAAAATTAAAATTTTGCACACCAGTAGGTAGTGTCGGAGTGCAAATCTAGACCGAATAATAGATAATGATTTTAGTTTTTTGCTAGACTGGGTACGTTATTTACTAGTACGATAGGTCGTTGCGTTGTCCCCATTATTATATAAGAGCTCACTGCAAATTTGATTAGTTTCTGGTGATTCATTATCTTTAAGATATTTAATGACTTGGACAACTTTTCCAATGATATAGATTCCAATCATTTCGATTTGCTAGGGTGTTATCTACTTCTTCGATATGATGGCCATTAAATTTGGCGTCGAAAAATTCAACCCGTCTTTTCAGATAAATATTGAGCCCGTATATTTTCTGCTCCATCCTTACAGCTCCCTATTCTTGGGTTAAATTTTTTGCTCATTTTGTTTAAATTTCCGTAGAACTTTTAAGTGTCATTTTGATTTCTTAGTCCTTTAATAACCTATGTCCAGACTGGTGCTCTTCCAATTTCAACGTGCGTTTCAACGTTCCGTTCAACAATCAATTCAACACGCGTCAAGGCATGCCCTCGCGAATGTGGATAGACTCATCCCTTTTCCCTGTCCTCATATAGCACCTTTCAGTCTATCCAGGATTGATGAAAGTGACGCTATTTTTGCTAGGAGGACGTAGTATTGCATATTTGGTGTTACAGAAAGTTAAAAAACGTAAAAGATTATACCGAAAATCTTGTATGAAGAGTTATTTTAAAACCCGTAATTTTGGCATTCTAAAGGATTTAGAACGCCACGACAATGTGTTGTAATGATATCCTTCCGCCCGGCATTCAACAGCTCGTCAGAAGAGAACTGTATGCGCATTGATACCAAAGCAGCCCCACTAATGGCCACCTCACCGATGGAGCCAAGGAGTGATAGCTACCGAGAGTGTATTTAACCTTCGGATGACCAAGGGGGTAAATTTTGACCCCAATGTATGTTTTTATTTAATAAATTCAGAATTATTTTTAATTTTAAACTCATTATTTTTTTATTTAACTTTAATATCATTCTAAACACCTACCCTCATATTTTGTAATAAAAAAAATTCCCTATATTTTAGGAAAAACTGAATTTGGTGTCAAAGACGAATTCCCTTGGCCTTCCATGTTCCAATTTTATATTAGGTAAATACCGTCTATTATGTGGAATTGTTTGTAAGAAACATTCCAATATTAAAAAAAAGTTGTTTGCTAAACCTGTGGCGACCTAAATTAGTGTATATTTCAAAATGTCTTTAGTTCTATGTTCAGAATGATGATTCCTCTTTTGGTTCAGTTGTGATTGAAATATGTTTTTTTCTAATGTTTATTTATCATTTATTGATACAATACTAATATTAAAATTACGAATACATTATTTTATTTCTTAAAACCACTTGTTTCTTTTGTCAATTGTCATTTTTGTCTTGGGGTCATTTTTTACCCCGTTGGTAAAAAAAGGTTGGTCATCGGAAGGTTAAGAAGAGAATTGAGGATTATTTGGGAACTCAACCCAGTTCCCAGCGGGTTGAGCTGGGAGCAAGGGGCAGTTATGCGACTGAATCGAGACTCTGTCAGGACAAAGGTACTCTGGGTTGAAGAGAGGCTTTGCCGGAACTGTACTTAGTCTTTTGACCTAAAAGAACTACCCGTCACAGTGTTGTTTACAAATTTTACAAAAAATGTCAAAAAATAACTTTGACAATCTTCTGCATATGGTTAGGACCTCTTTGGGTGTTAGTAGTAGTAGTAGTACCACACTTTTAAGCTAAATCTCGGTATGCATCGTTCCTTTTATTTTTGTTCTTGTAAGACTGGCTACCCAGCTAGCAAGATAACGTTGCATTAACGTTAAATTTAGGTTTTTTTTGTATTGTTACGTAACATCTATCAAAAAATGACGTTACTGATACGAAATTTTAATACGTATAATTATACGTATGAATTTATTCGTTTCTTAAACGTGGCTCTTTGGTAGGTTTAACCCGGGAGTAGTCGCGCTCACTTCTGTAACGTCGATAGTCGCGTGTGAGATTCTACCTCAAAATAAGAATTTAAAACAAATTTTTATTTTGTATTATTTTTATCTACTTTTTATATTGAAAATATATATTTCTAACAATTTTATTAAAAAAACCTGTGTTAACGGCCACCTGCCAACATCGGCCACCTGTCCTAACGGTCAGTTTAAAAATTTCCCAAACCAATTATATGTAGACTACAAAAACTGGCAATACCGTCCACCTTTCTATATCGGCCAATAGTTCTTTCATTTTTAGTGGCCGTTACTGACAAATTTTACTGTACAGTAAAACCTGTGTTAACGGCCACCTGCCAACATCGGCCACCTGTCTTAACGGCCAGTTTAAAAATTTCCCAAACCAATTATATGTAGATTACAAAAACTGGCAATACCGGCCACCTTTCTATATCGGCCAATAGTTCTTTCATTTTTAGTGGCCGTTACTGACAGGTTTTACTGTATTACGAAAAAGGATGAAATGTGAGATTCTATCTAACGGCGCGACTACTCACGGGTTAAAGCTAATTGGCTCTCCCCAAAGTCATAAATTCCACAAAAAGAAGAAGAAGAAGAAAAAAAATTTCTAAGCATTACTACACCCTTCCTCGAGACACTTACGAAATTTTTTCAAAATTGCAAAATTTTTCATCAAGTTATCGCGAAAAAGGATAAAAATTGAGATTCTATCTCATCGCGCGACTACTCGCGGGTTAAATACGTATGAATTTATTCGTCTCTAACACGTGGATTTTGGTAGGTATAGACACGTATAGATCTCGTTTGAGATTGCAGTGCCATCGCGTATTTATTTCGAACCTTTCATTAATACCTAACCTTACATTTCCGTGATTAAAGTCGTGTTCGTTTTATGGAGTTATGTCAAAAAAATCGAATTAATATTGTTGTGTGCCTCAATGTGATTCTTGGATAAAGCGTACCTAATAGTAATTTATCGTTTCATTTTTTCCCTAAATAGGATAAACAAAATAGAATTCTATTCAATGACCGTTTAGTTGAAAAACGAAATGTATGGAAATATCTTCTAAAAATGGGGAAGCAGCCTAGTCCTTTTATGAAAGTGTGCAGTTTACACTTTACGAATGAAGATTACTTCAAGGGTATGTGTATGTATTGTAATATAAAGTAGCTATTAATAATTGTGTCTCTTTCTCTCACATAAAAGTCAAATAGGTATATAATAAATGTTTATTTCAAATATTTAATAAATATGTCGGCATCATGTATGTGGTTTTATTTACACAATAATTTTAAGTCCTATTTATAAATATTATTTATACCGAAAATTCTCCTAAAAAGTGACGTTTTTGTGACGTTAAAAGGTTACGTAGAAATAACGTAAAATTGTTACGCAACATCGCTGTGACTTTTATACGTATATTTTAGGTAAAATTTTATGTAACTTTTGACGCAACTTCTCCCAAAATGTTGACGTTTGTTTGACGTTATATATACGAACATTGTTAGCTGGGTAGTTATGTCCCATAAGCACTCATAAGATCGATAGTCAACGAAGATCGAAGCGCAAAGAAATTCAACTGCGGTGGAACAACGTTCCCTGGACTGTGCGCTATGAAAAACCGGGTCCGGTCCAGAACTGCAAACAGGCATGCGTCAGCACATGCCATTCGAGGTGACAAGGTATGCGCTGTGGCATGCGTAAGGGCATGCGTCTGAGCGCACGCAAAAAAGCACGCTGGTGGACATAACAAAAATGCTTTCTGCGAGTTCTCAAATTTTCTTTTTTCTTTTATATATTCTTTTCTTCTCTTCAAATAACACTAGTCAACAAAAAAACCAACAAAAATTGTGAATTATGTTAAAATGGCTGTACCGGGGAGTTTAAAGCGTCCTGAATACGAATTCAAACACTAAAATTTTCCAACACGTATAGATTTTTAATTATCTTCTTCTTAAAGTGCCGTGCATTTCTGCGGTAGGAGTCCACGCATACATTGTCTTGTCAGGTGAAATGTTAGATGTTGAGTTATAGAATGCATCAAATATTGCTGTTTATTATAGAAATTATTTTATACTATATACACATAAGTTCAGAACTAGAAACAAAAACCGTAATAAGTCTTTTGTACATAATTTCCTGCCTATCCAAATTTTCCCATAACACTATGTGGATTAATACAAACACACATTTTATACTGCATAGTAAACAACTAGTATAGCTCCTGGTTACGGTTCCTAAATATTGTAAGTTTTACTGGGTAGTAAATTCCATTTAAAAAAAATCCATTATTGTAATGTAGAACCTAGAGTTAAGCATGTCCTTTGGACAAGTGAAGGTCTCGAACTAAATCATGTAATTAGGCTTGTTGGATGCAATAAGGTGCTTTTTCGTCGCTTTCGGGAAAATAAGAATCATTAGTTTCTGATACATCATCTCATCGGGTTTACTTTTATCGCCATACATTTCCAAATCTTCTTCCCAATTTGCCGGGGGTCCTGGAACTGGTAAATCTTCTCCATACAAAACCGGTTTTATTGCTGAGATAATATCTGGATATTCAATTTTATGCTTGCCTTTCCTTGGCACTTTTGTCATGCAGAAGTAACAGTCGTTAAAACAATTTAGAACTAATAAGTTTAAATGGGTAGGTTTACTGATTAAGGATTACCTTTAGTTTATTCTTTATTTAAATATTCATGTGTTATTTGTAGACATTAGATATCCCAGTGTTGTCAAATTATGCACAATTTTTAGAAAAAACGTTAATTTGATAACATCACTCACCGATATATTACAAATGACTGTTTTAAAAAAATTTTAGTAAAATACTCATAACTCAAAAATCGTAACTCACTTTTTTTTGAAAAAATCATAGCTCAAAAATCTTACGTGTTAGGAACTTTTTATCATCATATTCATATCCAGAGAGCAAAAATTAACAAAAAACAGCTTTTTAAATTCCAGTCGCAAATTGGTTGTAAACTAGTGTAATGAATAAAATTCAAAGAATTTTTGGAAACAGCTAAACTGCTTCAAACATTATTTGAATATTTATTCTAATGCAAGTTTGTAGTAACAAAAATTATTTACAAAAAATAAACAGATAACTCACAAATAAAAAATAGGCAACGAGGAGTTCTTCGCACCTAAGAGACAAAAAAGTAAAATTCAATTGCCAATCCACATGCAATATTAGATAATTGAAGTGAACCACTCATCGCAGAAAATATCTCTGTATTCTTCATTTAAAAAACTTATTTCTCCAAACACAAATTCTGCACTTGCAAGCTAAATTTTAAATAAAGATTGGGATGAATTAAACGCTTTCCAATGCTTCAATGATATCGAGCAGTGCACTCTGATTAAACTATGCGTAAATTACAAATATAGTCTGTTCGCTAAACTCAGACGCAACTTTCTAGATATTTTAGTCGGTAATTTTGCCAATTTTAGTAAAATTGGCAAAAAATAATTACTAAGTAGTTAATAATCATTAAATGGTTAGTAATTTTGCAAATTTTTGCAAAATTGGCAAAAAACAAAAAAAATATCGACTAAAATATTTAGCCAGTTGCGTCTGAGTTTAGCGAACTGACTATACCTATTTAATCTGCCGAATGATCTAATCTTCATCTTATGATAATTTATAAAAAATCGAAAGAGTTCACTGAAATCATGGAATTACTCATGCAACATGAGACCATAAATTCAAAATTATATTGTCGAGACATTAAAATGTCGTAACAATACATGAAAAGATACGGAAGTTTGAATGTCTCACAATAATTTATCAGTATATACGTTAAATAAACATCTCGAACCTTGTAATTCGAATATGGCCATGGACAAAATAATATACACGTGAGTAAACTTAATATTAGTTATTAAATATCAATTTTTAGGATCATATCCTCTCAGAGGTATCAGTTTGTATAACTAAAAATTACCAGCTCTTAAACCTCATATCTCTACCGCCTTTCCTTTTATTGGAGTATTAGGGCGCAGTTCCTTCTTAGCCAAAAGTGAAATATGGCTAATTGGCTGGATCAGCGCATCCTTCTTCTTCTTCTCTTCTTTTACTTCTTGGAGATCTTTCGATCTGTTTCATTCTGAAGCTGCCTCTGGTTAATTTTTTAGGAGGTAGATTGAGGAGACTATCTCTCCATCTTTTAGGTGGTCTTCCGGGGAGTCTTGAACCGGGCGGGTTGTTTTCTAGGGAAATTTTTGGGAGTGTATTCTCATCCATTCGTCTTACATGGTTGAACCAGATTGCCTCTTCTTGTTTTCCCCGCATCCTCTTCGGTTTTATTTCTTCGAAATCTCCTACACAAAAATTTTCTGTTCCTCTTTATTTCTCGCTGTCTGTTTGTCTGTTTGATATAACTTGTTACAGTTCTTCTCCAGCTATTATCCGCTCTTCCTGTCCATCTTCTTCCTTCAGGCTGGTATTCGAGTGCCTGTCTGGTTATATTATTTTGGTATTTGCTTTATAAGTCCTTTTTCTTCCTTAACATTGACTTATTTTTTCTTGTTTTTTTTTCCACAGCTCTTTTATTTTATCAGGACAGTACATTTTTAGGATTTTTCCTAACGATTTATTTATAAAGGTTTGTAATTTTCTGGTAGTTGTTCCTTCCGGTCTCCAAGATTCTGTGCCATACAAACATATACTCTTTACTGTTAAATATTTCGATTTTGGTTCATTCTATATCGCGCGTGTATTCCAGATTTCATTTAACGACGTATGTGCATTTTGTTCCTTTACTATTATTTTTCTACGTCTGATCTTCTACCGCCTTTGATTTTCATGATTGATCCCAGAAAATATGTAAAGTTAGCTACTTTCTCTATTTATCTTATTTATTTATTTTAATATTAGTTTATTGACTGCTGTTTTTAAGAGTTTCGTTATCGGTTTTCTTCTGCATATGATTGCTATATTTGGTAAGGGACAAGTGTCGTCTTCAAACTACAAGTCCTCCAACTGGTGGTACAATTTCCACCTAATACCTGTATTTTTATCGCTTATTTTCTTCATTATCCAATCCGTTATGATTGGGACTAGTATCAGGGACAGCAGTGACAGGGACAGTTTTCAATCAGTAGTTCAATAATTTCTTCATCTAATATATTTATGTTCCAATCTGGCATTGTATCCCTTCTAGAATAATCTGATTAGGGTAACGTATTTAGTAATTCCATACAGTTTCAGAATCTTCCACATTAGCTCTCTGATTATACTATCGAAGTCCTTCGTGAAGTCAATAAACAAATCTATACTTGCTGTTAGATTTCAGGAAGACCATTAGTCTTAAGGAGTAGTTTAGGTTTATATGATGCGATCTCTACTTCACTATATACATTTTTTCTGTTTTTCAAAACTGACTTGGGTTTTGTCTCACTAATACACAATGCATCACATACACCTCTATATGTAATGATCACACTGGTCACAAATGGCATCAATTGGATTTTTAGTAGTAAAATAAGAGGGTGCAAATTAAATATTACTTGATTTCCATGTAAGCATGACAAATAGCTTGCCATTTTCTCTGTCAATATACAAACATTGTTTAATCAAAAGTAATAGTATTGCATACTTATTAAGATACCTTTATTTTCCACCGGTTTGGAAGTATCGCTAAAGTAATGTATCAGTTTCTCCAAATGTCAAAAATCCATTAAATCGGTTTTACAGCATTCTACGCCTTTCCGTTCATAATCGCCCCTCCTTTCTATTTTGGTAGTCTTCCTCTCTTAAAATTTTTTCGAACATCGCCTTGAAGATTCCCTTTATCCATGTAGTTGCTGATCTTCCTCGTTTTTGTTTTTTTGTGTGGGTCCATTCTAATACTTTTTTGGGGACTCTCCTTTCCTCCAAGATTAGCTGTCATCCATTATTGTTTTTTCTATTTCCATTTGTTGTCTAATGTCGTCGTCTCTTAGTCGTGTTCTAGTCAAGATTGTCTTGCTGACCTTCTCCAAAAACCCATCACAGTGGCTAATAATTTATGTTTGTATTTTTTGGTTAATTGCCAGACTTCAGCTCCATGGGTTAACACTGGTTTTAATATAGTGTTTAAAATTCGTGTTTTATTTTCTGTTCTTATATTTTTTGCCACAGTGCCGAATTAAGAGCTCCTATCACCTGTTTTTCATTTACTATCCTTTCTTTAATATTTTCTTCGTTTTGTCCTATACACGTTAAGTAGTTTTATTCCCAAATATACGTATTGTTTGCAGCTTGTAATTGTTTCCTGTTCTAGGTTCAGGTTCTCCGTTTCTTCCCTTCGTACGCATAGATATTATGTTTTTTCTTTGTATTCACCTCCAGACCCCATTTTATATATTCCTCTATTAGTCTCCTTGCCATATGTATTTTCAAGATCGTCCTTGTCCTGTGCAATTACAATTTGGTCATCTGCATAGTGTAGCGTGTAGATTATCTTATCTCCTATTGGTAGTCCCATTCCACTGCACTTCTTCCATTATACAGGGTGTCCCGAATAGATTGGTCATAAATTATATCACACATTCTGGGGTCAAAAATAGTTCGATTGAACCTAACTTACCTTAGTACAATTGTGCTCATAAAAAAAGTTACAGCCCTTTAAAGTTACAAAATGAAAATGGATTTTTTTCAATATATCTAAAACTATTATAGTTTATTTTTTAACAAGGAGAATTAAACTAAAAAGACAGATTCACACCCAAGAAAGTCACTAGAATAATAACCAAATACATCTTCTTTTTTGGTTGATCTAGTCGGCCCTCAACGGTAATCCATAAAATATTATATTAAATTAATACGCCCCTAAAGAGTTCCAAAAACAACTGCTTTTTATATAAAAGCAGACTAAAAATCTAAAAATTAAAGGAATAACACAGAAAACACAAAAATCGCTGATATAACTTAATTAACCTATGAAATGTCACTAGTGTCAAAATTTGATAACTGTCATTAGTGTCAAAATTTTATAACAGTGGAGTAAACTTGCCTGCGGTTGGACCAATTACAAACAAGCAATACAGCGCGGTAAATTTGAATCACTCCTCTTGGTTAAAAAACAAACCATAGAGATTTTTTATTGAAAATGGACAAGGGGCATTCTTATGGCAGGAACATCTTTAAACAAAATTATAGTGAAATTTGTCCACCCCATAAAAATTATATGGGGGTTTTGTTCCCTTAAACCTACCCAAACTTTTGTCTACGTTCCAATTAATTCATTATTGTGGTACCATTAGTTAAACACAACGTTTCTAAAACTTTTTTGCCTCTTGGTAGTTTTAGATAAGCCAGTTTTTATCGGGATGCGGCTTCTTTTTTAATATGTTTACATAACAATTTTATGGGGGTTTTGTTCCTTTAAACCCCCCAAATGTTTGTGTACGTTCCAATTAAACTATTATTGTGGTACCATTACACAGTGTTTTTAAAACTTTTTTGCCTCTTAGTCTTTTTTTGATAAGTCACCTATTATCGAGATGTGGCTTCTTTTTCAAAATATACCTAATAATATAAATAATAAATAAAATTTCAGATTATTAACAGCTCTCTATAATCGTACTTACCGTATACAAATATGTGGTGGATTCTACAAATATTCAAAATATCTCGATAAACACGGGCTGATCGAAAAAGTACTAAGAGGCAAAAAAGTTTTAAAAATATTGTGTTTACCTAATAGTGCAACAATAATAATTTAATTGGGACGTACACAAAAGTTTGGGGGGGGGGGGGGGTTAAGGGAACAAAACCCCCACAAAGTTTTTATGGGGTGCACAAATTTCACTTTATTTTTTTTTAAGATGTTACTACTATAAGAATGCCACATGTCCATTTTCAATAAAAAATCTCTAAGAGTTTTCGATATAAGAAAAAAAATCGATTTTCAGTTTGTAACTTCAAAGGGCTGTAACTTTTTTTGTGTACACTATTGTATATAGGTAAGTGAGGTTTAATCAACCCATTTTTGATCTCAGAATCTGTGGTATAATTTATGTCCAAATTTTTTTGGGACACCTTGTATACAGTGCGTCTATAAAGTAACGCATAAATTCATTATTTCTTAAACTGGCGACTTTAAGGAAAAATGCTGAAACAGGTCGATTTTTATTTCTAGATTGCGATTTTTTGGCATATATAGCATACTAATGACGTCATCCATCTGGGTGTGATGACGTAATCTATGATTTTTTTTAATAAGAATAGGGGTCATGTGATAGCTCATTTGAAAGGGTATTTAATTCTCTATCCACTAATATAAATATTAACATAATTATTTATACAGTGTGTCCAAAAAAGGTTTTTTTAAAATTAAATTAATTGCCAAAAAAAGATGAATATATTTAATTTGTTTAATTCTAAATACATTTTACTGGTTTATTTAAAAAATAAATATTGATTTTCGCTTAAACGTAATGTTCAAATTTCCAAGAGGCAGGAGGGTGGTAGCTCTAACATTGAATTTAAGCGAAAAGCAATATTTATTTGTCAAATAAACATGTTTTTTTCTGTTTTATGACAACAGTAAAACGAATTGTAAATTAAATAAATTACATACATTCTTCTTTTTTTTAAAGTCAAAAGGCAGATATCGAGCACTGAATTTATTAAATCTTGCCCAAGTATACTTTCGCTATCTAGAGCATCCTCAGGGGCATTTCGTCAATAAAAGAAGGTATCCTCGAATTTCATTTAATTAAAATAAATAATTTGTTGGCAAACTTAAATTAACATCTAACTAAACACTGAACAAGGGACAAAACAGATAAATTAAAGTGCCAGTAGGTACTACATTTTGCAATATGGAGGCAGAATGAAGTATGAAGTGATTCTTCTTTTTGTCTCAATTAATTTAATTAAATTTTTTTAATAACCTGTATAAATAATTATGTTAATGTTTATATTAGTGAATAGAGAATTGAATACCCTTTCAAATGAGCTATCACATAACCCCTATCTGATTTAAAAACTCATCGATTACGTCATCAAGCCCAGATGGATGACGTCATTAGTATGATATATATATGCCAAAAACATGTAATTTAAAAATAAAAATCGGCCTGTTTCGGGATTTTTCCTTAAGAGCAAACAGTAGCGATCAACAGGTAGCAACAAACGCGTTCCAAGATTGCGGCTCTAATTTCAAATATTTTGTCGAGATATTTGGCACACATATTCGTAATATAATAAAGAATGGCGGTACAGAGCCCAATTTTAGAAATATGTTAGTATGTGAAAATTACTCTGTAACTAAATAAAATATTGAAAAAATGAGCCTGTACCGCCATTAAGAAAGACAAAAAAATATACTTTCTTCAAATAAACTTTTTTATCCCGTGCCTAGATTTTGTGTCACATTGGAACTACTAAAAATCGATTTTTTTATAACAAGAAATCGAACGTCACTGACTTGGCAACATTTCGCGCCTATGTGTATAAAAATTATTGTTTTTGATAGTATAAACGTCACTGTCAGTGTCGAATTACTGACGCACTGTTGCCTCAATTTTGAAAGTTCGCAGAACTTTCGAGATCTTGGACCGCGTTTGTTGCTACCTGTTGATCGCTACTGTGTGCTCTTAATATAGCCGGTTTACGAAATAATGAATGTATGCATTACTTGCTGGACGCAGTGTATTAAATAATACTGGCGATATAGAGTATCCTTGCATTAGCTCTTTAGTTGACCGGGAAACCTTTTGATATTTTATTTCTGCTTTTAATTTTAGATGACGAGTATCTATATAGTTCTTTGAGTGCCTGAATGATAGACACATTTATACTGGTCTTTTCTAGTACTACCCATAGGCTATTAATGGGAACCATGCGACCATGTCATATGTCTTCGTTGGATCCGCCATGAGTAAATTCTACTCTTGGGTTCTTGAAAACTATTATCAAAGGATTTTTTTAACTCGGTTTAGAAATTACTTGTTTCATATATATTTTCATTGCTATAGTAATTTACTTTCGAACTTTTTATGCTGTAGAGTTAAGTGGACCATTGATTTACGCTTATTTAGAGGTATAGGTACCAAAACAGTCGCAAATTTGTGATATATAATTTAACTAAGTTTTTAATTCCCCAATTTTTTACATCAAATATTATTAAAATTATTTGTTTGATGTCTAAGTCTTGATTGTAATCTTAAACAAATAAAATCTCAAAACTAAATCATTACCAAATAATTATATTATATTATCTTGGTCCATTGAAAATGATTACGATAAGAATTTAAAGGCAGATACATTTACATAAAAGGTTTAGGTTTTAAATGATTATAACTGTGTTGTTGCATGACGCCAGTATTCAATACCTTAATATACGTTTTTGCAGTTCATGGTTTGACATCGTTATCATCAAATAGTATCACCAAATAGGAGAATGTCAGTTCCGGGGACACCAGAAATACGGATCCAGCGGCCTTTATATGAAAACGATCAACTAAGACAGGATTTGAATTATGAAAAAGACCAAACTAACTGTAAGTAATAAAGGATTTAATCACTATGTATCATTTTACCACAAAATATTTTCCAGTGTTTTTTAAGACCATGGGTACATAATTCGCAATTATTTTACGGCTATCCCTACCTTTTCTGTCTTTACATGGCAAATTACGTGTAGTAAAATTCACACTGGTATGGATATGTAAATATTACTAGAATGTCATTCTACTTGACAATGTCATAATTAACTTAAAGAGATAACTTTTGAGTGATCTTAAATAACCGTTGTTTTTATAATTGCAAATTATTCAGTTTATAAATGTGATAATTTTTTCACTAACTGTGTATTCAGTGATTGTAATATTTTATAAGTACAACAAAAACTAATACCCAATCGAGAAAAAAAGGAAAAGTGTTAAAGTGATTTTTTAATAATATATTGTTACTACGGAACGCTTACAATTTTGAACATTTTTGAACAACAAAATACTTGGACCACATAATATATCTTGATGTATTCTCTGCTTGGATCTTCCATAAATAATACACAATAAATAACTTTTTATAAAGGTCACGTCTTAAATCAATTATTTATCAAATACATTATATATCAATATTATTTAATCAACAACTCAAAATATTCCCGATTCATGTCAAATATTTAAAATTGTCACTGATTTTCACTGTCTGACTGTCTGACTGACAATATTCTGACAATATTCTATTCGACTGAGTGCGTTGTATGACAAAGATAGATTTGGAAAATATTACCACGGATATTGTGTTCGTTTTCTTCGGCTCCTGAAAAACCGATAAATATTTTTAAAAAATATAGACGCAGAATGAAAGACTAAATTATTACCGAGGGCCGAAAGTCCCTTAGAATAAATAAAAGGTTTATTTTAAATGAGATATTTGAAATTTAAAATCACACTAAATTTTCTCTTAGTTTTTCAGCCCTGTAACTTATTAAAATAAACATTATAGAAGTTCTTAAGGACTTTCGGCCCTCGCTAATAACGTAATATTTCATTCTGCGTTTAACCCTCCGTTAGTCGCTAGGATAAACGGAGCATTAAAAGTCGCTACGGTGTCAGAGACCGACAATTAAAAAAAAAAGTTAATGCTATAAAATTCATACAAATATTTTATATTGTGTATAGGAATGACTGAAAAATATTTTTGAAAATGTTTTATTGAAAACCAACAGATATAAAATGAAAAACCCTAGTATAACAATATACATATTGTAAAAATATTCGCTAGGAACCATTTCCTTAATTTCAACAAACGTTTTTGTTCGGCTTCAAAGGACACCTATGAATAAGAATTGACCAAAACCTATCAATAAAATGCAATAATAAGATGCTAAATCTTTACCTAAACTGCAAGGTGTGCCAATAAAGTAATAACAACACCGTTAGTCGCTACGGAGTCTTGCACCGAAAATAGCTATAAAACTTGCACAACTGTACCCAAGTAGGTAAGAATGTATACTAACACGAGGTTAGTTGATAGGAAGAGGTACAGAAAGTGGCGATAGAAAAAACCAGTTATTTTGTAAATCCCGAATGAATAATTCTGTCGTCGGTGTGTGACACCGATAGCGAATAACGGAGGGTTAAACTTTCCAAAAATACTTATTAGTTTTCTCAGGATTCGAAAAAAAATGAATTCCCATTTTCCCATTTCCCAGAGCCCAAAGACTCTGAAAGCTAAATACCAAATATAGGGGCTAAATATCTAGTTATAAATTAACAGAACATAGAATAAAAAATAAGGGTAAATATTTTATTGTTGTGTGGTTTATTAAGATATTTTTTAATGGCGGTAGTATAGGTAGGATTAGAGTTTAACACGTATATTTTAATCGAGGTGTTGAACATAACTAATTATCAAGAAGCAATTTGCTTATTATGTATTACTGCGTAATAGATAATAAGATTACAGAAAAAATATAAACCTGTAAAGTAGAGAGTACTTAAAGTGGTTTATTAATAACTTGCGTCCATGTAGAATCCTGAGAGATTTTTGTATATACCTAGGTTAATAAAAGCTCTAAATCTAATTGTTAATATTGACGAACAAGAACACAGTAAATATATCTTTTTGTATATCTTTTTTATATAAACCGACTTTAAATAATTGTCAAAATGTTAATAAAAAGTGATGCAAAATTCTACTTCTAGTACTCTAGAATAAAAAAAAGTTTGGTGTTAGTAAGAGTATATAATAGCAGATGCTTTTATTTTTACTTCCTTACCCCAATTCCTAGATAATTGATTAGTTTTGAAGTTAAGCGCAGAACATTGTACAGTATCTCGAAAACATTAGTTTAAAACACGAACACTTATGTGTATCCAATCCACACCTCAACCGTATACAAAAAACACTGATTTTATGAGGTACCTAAATACACCACAAAATAAAAATTATAGATATATGCAGGAAGACACAATAAGGTATTTACACCAAAAAAAAAAAAAAATAGGCGAAAAATGCAGAAGTACATATATTATGCAAAACGATAAAATATCGAGGAAAGCTGGGCAAAAATTTAAGCATGTACATCTTGACCCAACTAAAGAAACTCTGGACGAAAGCCAGATAAAAACAAGGCTAATTCAAAGAAGAAAACTAAACTTTTAATGAGACCAAGATTCTAGTTACGCCTTCGTGGTTTCTATTAATTGCAAACCATACGAATGTTGAATTAAAGAAGACTGGGGAGGTCTATAATTTGTACTTCACTTCCCGTCTATTCAACGTGGCAAAATTCCAGCGAAAACATGGTCTCTATACTCAGGTAGGAGTAGAAATAATACACAAGAATTTCGCTGTGAAACAAAAACAAGAGACGTATTATATTTCAGTTTGTTCAGAGAGCGCCATAAACATTCTTTTAAAAACAAGTCTCTTCGTGGTTCTATACAGAAGTAAAAGAAAACTGCAAGGAAAAGAGAAAAGCCTACCTGAAGTACCTATATCCAGCAAGACACAAAAAGCGTATGAAGATTACAAGAGAATAAGGAAGTAAACATATACAATTATAACAATGGGTAATTAAAAACGAACAGTGGGGATGCTTCTCAAAAGAAACATCAATTTGACATTATATTTCGCTAACTACTTTCAGTTAAGCCCATCATGAAATTAAAAAACTTTAGAAAATGTATTTAGCTTCTCGTTGAGTGGTACTGCAGTTAATTCTTTGTGAATACATATACTGTTATATTTCTATTTGATATGAAAATTAAATTTTGATAATTATAAACAAAATTCAATTTAATATAAAATATTTTCAATTTTCTCAACCACGGGCATATAAATTTAGAACAACCTGTATACAACAAATTGTTATGTTTAATTTTAAGAAGTGATTAGAAGAAGCTTACGAAACTCGGGACAATACGCCGAGAATAAACAAAGTGAATGGCGCGTACCATTATCGTTGTTCGCGGAAGGTTCGATCATTAGCCTATGCTAAATAAGACTCAGTTGAAATAGATAATAGGTCATTATCGTTGTTCGCGGAAGGTTCGATCATTAGCCTATGCTAAATAAGACTCAGTTGAAGTAGATAATAGGTCATTAAATTTTGTAAATAGTAGAAAGTAATTTTAGAATGGGAATTAACTATTTTTTTTTTGAAATCCATTAAGCATATTTAGAAAGATTAAAAATTGGTTTTGAGGAATACTGCGAATGAGAGTTGGTGGTGGAAGGTTGATTTGTGAATCTGGAAGGGATATTTAGAAAGTAGGTGAATGACTGAAAAATAGAGATCAGAATGTTTTGAGCTGTCGAGAAGTGAAGTCCAGTAGTAGACGGTAGTGTACGGAGAGTGAGAAAGCCGGTGTAGTTCCGTGAGTGTGGAGTATCTATCGTGGAACGAGAGGTAGGCCAGGTTGAGAGTAAAGAACCTCCTTGAGCCAAGAGTTCCCGGTAGCTGATTGCAGTTTCGAAAAAGGTAGAACACAGCATCACGACAGAAGCAGGAACGAGAGCTATACGAGCTAGTTTCAAAGGAGAACATTACTGGAAGCCAGGACGAGGTTTTGATCGCAGCCAAGGATAGCAGGAAACGGGTCTTGTGTGAAGACATTCTCAGTTCACCAGAAAAAGGTCAGTCTCATTTGTTTGGACATGAATGTATGGGTTTTTCGTATTAAATACCACATTTAAAATTGAAGAACATAATCAATAATATCAGAAAAGCTTCATCAAACTTAAATAGAATTGTTGCTAATAAATCATAATAGTTAAATGTTAATAAAAACTTTCAATTGGAAACCAAAAGGAAATAAGATTCCCATGTGTAAATGTTATGTTTAAGAATAATAAGATATAGCAAATATTAAGCAGTGATTGCCATTTAAATAAAATAAACAATATTTTGATTATAATTGTAACCCATATGTGTGTATTATTTTACTCTTTTCTTTCCTATCCCGATTAGGAACCATTGAGAAATACTTAGAAGCCACGTAAGTAAGTAATTAATTTTATAAAAAGCCCTGAGATTGAAAACATATTGATATGTGATCTGGTTAATTAATTAGATTATTATTAATGCATTGATTAAATTAAATGACATATAAGAATATTATCTCATATCAATAATAAGATCACATCAATACATATATTTATTTTATATTAATCAAAATACATATATGTGTTATGTACTAAAGCTTTTTCAAAATATCTATATTCTTCCCCAAACTATTCAGCTTCACATTTTCAGATGACACGACACGTTAATATATTTATAAATTTTTTATTTTATCTACGGCAGTGATTTATTTTTAATAATAATTAATAATTTATAAATTATAATAAAAAAGACGTTAGTGAAAATTATTTCCAAAGCACGGGATATAAATCTGGGAAAGTTGCACCATTACAAAACACGAACTTTTAAAAAGTTTTGACTTGCATATTATATTCTTGTAATTTTATTAATACCCACTTGTAATATTATATATTATATTTCAGTTGTGAACAAATTATGCAAGGAAAAAGTTTCCCCAAAAAGTATTATAAAATCAACCATTCCTGTCCTGGGATGGTTACCTAAATATGAATGGAGAACGGATATATTATCAGACCTTGCTTCTGGATACACAGTGGCTATCATGCACATTCCTCAAGGTAATACTGATTCAAATAATTGAATACCTTCCATTGTACCAAAATCATTGGCACGTTTAACTGTTTTTGTTGTTTTCAGGTATGGCATACGCTCTTTTAGGAAATGTACCTCCAGTTGTTGGAATATATATGGCCATTTTTCCAGTATTAGTATATTTTTTCTTGGGAACGTCAAGACATGTGTCCATGGGTAAGAATTTGTTTTGTTTAGCCCTCATTTCTCGTGTAATGTGAAAATTTAGCTTTGAAGTGAAGCCAAAGGGATTTCAAAACCATTTAATATTATAACAAAGTAATATATAAAAGTTATATAATGTAACACACGATATAAATTAAGGAACAAAAACTAACATGTCTTTGTTTATATTAAAGGTACGTTTTCAATAGCATGCTTGATGACAGGAAAAGCAGTACTGGAACATGCCGACCCATCATACTTTGATACGACCAATACTAACAGTACGGATGTTGTTATAAGGGGCATGGGTTATTCTCCTGTTCAAGTGGCTACAACTGTCACTTTTATAGTCTCGATTATTCAGGTAAGTACTCTTTCATAATACAAATTAAATAAGAGGGTGACAATTTAATTTTGCTAGACGGCAGTATCAATATAGGAACGTCACCGATACAGAACACCTATAATTTTCCCTCTTTACTAAACTTACGTGCATAGAAATCGGCCCACTTAAAAAGTTGGTCATTTTTGATGTCTCATTATTCCTAAACTTGTTGGCCGATTTAAGTGATTTTTTGAACATGTTATAGCCTGATTATTTTGCAATACCACTGTAATAATACTGTTGCTATACAAATAAATTTTCATTGTATACCGGGTGTACCAATCAAGCTGTGTTTTTTTCTCAAAGTTCGCATGACCCTGTGGAATATTCTGGCATTTATTAAATACTGAAATTAAAACCCAACTATAGCCTCAGGTTTTCTTAACATTCCTCTTTTTAATTCATTCGTTTCTGTTGGATAATAAAAAAGTTAGGTACTTTAAACGCTAGACATGTTCTTCATCAATACACGGTGTCTTTAAGTAGGTGCAACAAACTTTAAGGGGTAATTCTGCATGAAAAAATAATGAAAGTTGGCTTCATAAACGTATGTCCGCAAATGTTTTATTTCCGAGATACGGGATGTTGATTTTTTTCTTACAAACTGACGATTTATTTATTGCTTTAAAACCAGTTAAGATATGCAAATGAAATTTGGTATGTTTTAAGAGATAGTTATTGCGGATTTTTTTACATAAAATTAAGAATTTTATAGTCACCATTAGTGTGCATACGGGTAATATGATCGGACATATTACACGTATGCGCGCTAAAGGTGAATATTAAATTCTTGATTGTATATCAAAAAATGTGCAATAACTACTTCTTAAAACTCAGCAAACTTCATTGGTATATCTCAACCGGTTTTAAAGCAATAAAATAAATCGTCAGTTTGTAAGAAAAAATTCAACATCCCGTATCTCGGAAACGAAACATTTGCGGACATACGTTTATAAAGCCAACTGTCATTATTTTTCATGCAGAATTACCCCTTAAAGTTTGTCGCACTTATTTAGAAACACCGTGTATTGACGAAGAGCATGTCTAGTTGTTAAAGCACCTAACTTTCTTATTATCCAACATATGAATCAAAGAACAAAATGTTAATAAAACCTGAGGCTATAGTTGGGTTTTAATTTCAGTATTTTATAAATAGTAGAATATTCCACAGGGTGAGGCGAACTTTGAGAAAAAAAAACACAGTTTGATTGGTACACCCGGTATACAATGAAAATTTACCTGTTTAACAACAATATTATTACAGTGGTATTGCGAAAGAATCAGGCTATAGCATGTTCAAAAAATCACTTAAATCGGCCAACAGGTTAAGGAAATATGAGACATCAAAAATGACCAAATTTTTAAGTGGGTCGATTTCTATGCGCGTAAGTTTAGATCCGAAATAGTTGAAGCTGTCTACTATGTACATAGTATTCCTGCAAGTGGTTACTCAGTTGAATAGTGTTAGTCTTAGTGTTAGTGTTTCGTCTTAGACTTGCGAAGACTTTCAGAAGAAATAGAACTTAATACTGAAACAAAGCTACGAAAACTGCACAATAGATTCTGCACAGTATCATGCATGGAAGGATTTTAGGAAAATATGGCGTATGATGGCAGCTTTTTAGAACATCAGTGAAGAGTTTAAATAATCATGATGATGGCCAACCTTGAAAAAAAGACGGCAACTTAAGAAGAAGGAGGCAGCGAAGACAGATCGTCACACCTAATTTCCATAAATCTACGATTGTTTTTATTTTGTGCCAAAATCTAAATAATAATCTCTCGCAGATAAACAAATCTCAGACAATGAAATTCGTAGAAAATATTTATTGCCAAGTACCTGAAACGTTGTTAATTAAATGTGTATACTTTATATGATTTTTTGCTGAATAGTTATTTAACCAACAAGTGTATTAATAAGGGCGATTAACAATTGAGATATTTTAACGCGTGAGCGGGCGAGCGCGTTAATGTTCGAGATTGTTAATCGCCATTTTAATTCACAAGTTCGTTACAAAACTTTTCCGTCGACCGTACTTTTCAGAAATAAAGATATATCCATCTTTTGATTTTTCAAATACACAGAATTTTAAACAATAAAGTAAATAATGACATACAATGACAGATAGTAATAACAGCGGCTACTTGATTTTCAATTTTTTAGTGGGAATATAAATAGGTATTTGTTTGGTTGCCTACACCACAGGTCACTGCCAATCACAGAGCGTTTAATTAATTAATGCAAGCAATGTATGTTGTGTTGCCTATAATGAAATCGTTCATTATTAGAAAATCATTAATTAATAGGGGTCATTAATCAATGATTTTGAGGGTTAGTCCGTTCTTTAACGGTAAAATATTGCAAAACCTCTAAATTTTAAAGAACCGCTTGGATTGACATGAAATTTGGCATACACATAGCTAACAAGTCAAAGGAAAAAAGTGATATTGTGGCGATATGTGCTTTTGCCCTGGGGGTGGTTTTCACCCCCTTTTGGGGTTGAGAAAATATTCGTCCAAAGAAAGTCAGGAAATGGATAAACTGGCTAATTTTAAGTAACTTTTGTTCTATAGAGTTTTTTCACTGAGTCAATACTTTTCGAGTTATTTGGCAGTGAATATGTTCATTTTTCAACAAAATAACCACGCTCTTAGACGGTTTTTCGCAAATAACTCAAATAGTAAGAATTTTGCCGAAAAAATATTCTTAGCAAAAATATAGCCTGTAAAAAATTTAAAAAAAATGGTGTATATATCACGTCTCTACACCTAGTAGAAGCAGAGTTATTGCTAATGAAAAATAGGTTCATATTCGTCAAATTCCAAATGGAATACTTTAACGTGAAATAACCAAAAATGAAGCACATTTCGGGAAAAACTCGTAACAACTTATTTAAAGTGTTTAAAAAAAGCTTCATTTTTGTTTTATAAAAAAAAATTTCTAGAATCAAAATTAAACAAGTTACGCTCAAAATAAAGTTAGTCCCTTTTGGTTTTGGTAAAAAAATCGAGAAAATCACCCCCTAATTAGTATCTTAAATGAACTTAATCGTTACGACTTCACAAGTTTCTTGACTCGTGTGTATATTGTTTACATGATCTGTAAGTTTCATCGGTTGAAAGTCCTTATTATTGAAAGGGCTGAGGATAAAAGAGGTTGAACGAGTCACTGATCACGAATGTATGCAAATTTAGAAACACCAAATCTTAATCAATTTTTCTCTAACAGAAAAACAAAAAATACATGATATTCAGAAAAGAAAATCTGACTTTTTTTGTTTTTCGAGATTTTTGGTATCTCTAACAATTTTTAAGTTATTTTGAAAAAAAGAATATTTTTCAAAATTTAAATTTTTTAAAATTTTACTTTGAAACCAAATTTTTTCAAAAATAAGCTCTTTGAATCGATGAAACTTACAGATCATATAAACACAATATAAGTAAAATAATTTGTGGAGCGGTAATGATTAATTTCATTTAAGTTGCTAATTAGGGGGTGGTTTTCCAAATTTTTTTTTGCAAAAACAAAAGGGACCAACATTATTTTGAGTGTAACTTGCTTAAATTTATTGCTAGAAACTTTTTGTAAAAACAGGAATAAAGCTTTTTTTAAACACTTTAAAAAAGTTATAATGGGTTTTCCCCAAGAACTGCTTAATTTTTTGGATATTTCACGTCGAAATATTCTATTTGAAATTTGGTGAATATGAATCTACTTTCATTGGCTATAACTCTGGTTCTACGAGATCCAGAGACCTAACGCGTACACCATTTTTTTTTACTTTTTTATAGGCTATATTTTTGTTAAGAACGTTTTTTTCGACAAAATACTTACTTTTTGAGTTATTTGCAAAAAACCGTCTAAAAATGTGGTTATTTTGTTGAAAAAGTAACATATTTGCTCGCAAATAACTCGAAAAGTGTTGACTTGGCGAAAAAGCTCTATAGAACAAAAGTTACTTAAAATTAGTCAGTTTACCCATTTCCGGACTTATTTTGGACATATATTTTTTCACCCCCAAGAGGGGGTGAAAGTCACCTCCAGGGCAAAAGCACACATCGGCTCAATATCACTTTTTTTCTTTGACATGTAAGCTATACGTATGCCAAATTGCATGTCAATCCAAGCGGTTCTTTAAAATTTAGAGCAAAAACCGTGAATGAATCGACTAGGTGTTAAAATTGATCATAAATGGACGGTCGACGGAAAAACAATTTAACAATGTCTAAATATGATCATTTTGAAACAGTCGAAAAAAAGCGAACAACGTAATATGCTTCTGATAACCGTCAGTTTTGTACAAAATTTATGCAGAGAAGTAAAAATATTTGGAGGTAATTTATATTTTTTCAAATAGAACATTCTCCCGCTTTTTAGCAGCATTCTGGCACTACTAAGTGGAAAAATATCCATGTTTATTGCGCCTGTTTTCGAGTTTTTACAGACAAATAGTTGCGCCAATAATATCTTGGCTACAGAATATAAATCTACAGCAGACAGGCGCTGGCAAATCTTTCAGAGAAAGGAGCAATTTAGAAATATTTTTAGATAATCAGAAAATCTGATTGTTTATCGGAACAAAATATACATAAGGAAGGTAAAATATGTAGGAAGAAAGGTAGAATGGTAACTGAATTAAAAGCACATATCGATGGCCTAGAAGGAATACCTCGTAAGTACCAAAAATCACGCTTTTGGCGCCGCAATACTGACATACACCTTTTCTACCAATCGCCAGACTGGTAAACTTTATAGTATAAACTTGCAGAACAAACTTTTACGTTATAATCGACATTAACTACCACAGCAAAATAAACACGTACGAGGTATTGGCACATGATGAAAAGTACGATATTCATTGCTTTGTGCCTTTATACTTCTGGTGATTGGTAGAAAAGGTTTAAATCAGTACTGCGGCACCAAAAGCGTGATTTTTGAATTTTTGGTACTTACGAGGTATTGCTTCCAGGCCATCGATATTATAGATTGATATAGGAGCATTATGATTAATATATCATGGACAGAACACGTCACAAACAAAGAGGTTCTGAGAAAGATGAATAAAGATCTTAAATATCATCAAAACAAGAAAATTGGAATATCTCGGACATATTACACGTGGAGAGAGATACAGCTTGCTCCAATTGATTATGCAGGGAAAGATTCAAGAAAAAAGAAGCATAGGGAGACGCAGCATATCGTGGCTGCGCAACCTGAGAGAATGGTACGGTTGTACATCAAATGAACTTTTCAGAGCAGCCGTCTCGAATAGTCTAAGAGCTAGTGAACCTTCCGACTAACGGTCGTCCTGTAAGGCTAGAAATTTTTCTAGTGATAATTCATAGCACACCAAGGCTAAAAACCATGACCTGGCAGGCCTCAGTGGTGCACGTGTATCTACCAGGTGAATCGAAAAGTGCAAATTTAGGGGGTAAAATAAACTTTCTCCTGTAAGGTTTAAAGTTAGGTATGTGTTTGAGTAAGTCATTCATAAGAAATGTGTACAATGACAGGCGATTCTGAAGAGCATAAGACCTTGCCAGGCGAGGGGAAAGATTAGGGGTTTTTTCTAAAATTATTCTTTTTGCATCGAACAAATTTTTTTTAGTTTTTTGAATCATTCCAAACAGAAAACATCTTTAGTGATTTTTCTCTTTAGTAGTTTTTGTTATATTATAAGCGACTGAAAATTTTGAAAATTGCGAAATCGGCCATTTTTAACCCTAAATCGGACATTTATCTAAAAATTTCAATGTTGCCAAGATACGTAGATATTCTTTAAACATTAATTGATGAAATCCCGAAGAGTTTTTTGCAATAAAATATCGAAAACCCCTTTGTTTTTTTAATTGCTAATCAAGCAGGTGCGACACTGTAGTATAAGTGAGGACGTTTGAGTTGGCATAAATTCATTATCTCGAGAATGGGCAAATTTCAAGAGAAATCCTCAGACAGGTCAATTTTTATTTTTAAATTAGGACTTTTTGGCATATATATAATACTAGTGACGTCATCCATCTGAGCTTGATGACGTAATCGATAATTTTTTTAAATGAGAGTAGGGGTTGTGTGATAGCTCATTTGAAAGGCAATTTTCTATTCACTAATATAAACATTAACATAATTATTTATACAGGGTGTACAAAAATTTTTTTTATTAAATTAACTTTGATTAAATTTGACAAATAGAAGAAACATTTTTTTGTACACCCTGTATAAATAATTATATTATTGTTTATATTACTGAATAGAGAATTAAATAACCTTTTATAAATGAGCTATCACACAACCCCTACTCTTATTTAAAAAAATCATCGATTACGTCATCACGCCCAGATGGATGACGTCACTATTATTATATATATGCCAAAAAGTCCTAATTTAAAAATAAAAATAGACCTGTCTGAGGATTTCTCTTGAAATTTACCCATTCTCGAGATAATGAATTTATGCAAACTCAAACGTGCTCACTTATACTACAGTGTCGCACACGCTTGATTAGCAATTAAAAATACAAAGGGGTTTTCGATATTTCATTGCAAAAAACTCTTCAGGATAGTATCAATCAATGTTTAAAGAATATCTACGTACCTTGGCAACATTGAAATTTTTAGATAAATGTCCGATTTAGGGTTAAAAATGGCCGATTTCTCAATTTTCAAAATTTTCAATCGCTCATATAACAAAAACTATTAACTCAAGAGAAAAATCACTAAAGACGTTTTCTGTTTAAAATGATTCAAAAAACCTAAAAAAAATTTGTTCGATGCAAAAAGAATAATTTTAGGAAAAACCCCTAATCTTTCCCCTCGCCTGGCAAGGTCTTATGCTCTTCAGAATCGCCTGTCATTATACACATTTCTTCTAAATTACTTACTCAAACACATACTTAAATTTAAACCTTACAGGAGAAAGTTTATTTTACCCCCTAAATTTGCACTTTTCGATTCACCTGGTAGATACACGTGCACCGCTGAGGCCTGTCAGGTCATGGTTTTTAGCCTTGGTGTGCTATGAGTTATCACTAGAAAAATTTTTAGCCTTACAGGACGACCGTTAGTCGGAGGGTTCACTAGCTCTTAGACTATAAAATCCGAATAGCTATGATGATTGCCGAACTCCGTCGCGGAGATGGCACTTAAAGAAGAAAATTATGATGTCGATAGGTAATCTTCTAGATCGTAAAATCTCTTGAACATGGATAAATTTAATATTATTCGGTTCAGAAATGTTCTCTATTGATCCAGTCTCCATCGGAGAATCCTCTAAGTTCGATTGCGGTGTAGATGTTTAAAATCTATCTTTTTCTTGGCCTTCCTGTTTTATTTATTTATTCTGATGTTCATTACCTAACATTTAAATATATCCAATTATATAGATTTTAAAGATACCCAAGAAGGGAGATCAAACGAATTGCAACAATTGGCGAGCAATAACACTACTTTCTGCAGTGAGTAAAGTCATGACAAGGATGATACTAGAAAGAATGAAAGAAACTATAGACCAGTTGTTAAGACCAAACCAAGCGGGCTTCAGAAGTAATAAAGCATGCACAGATCATATTAACACATTAAGAAACTTTGTAGAACAAACAATAGAATGGCAGAGCACTATCTATATAAATTTCATTGAAATACATAAGAATTATTAAAATGTTCTATGAAAAGTATACCGCACACATCATGCACAATGGGAAACTCACAGAAGCAATCAACATAGACAGTGGAGTCAGACAGGGGTGTGTTCTATCTCCAACCATATTTTTGATCTTAATCGACTGGGTTAAAACAGGAATTAGATGGAATGCTTTCGGTCAGCTTGAAGATCGAGACTTTGCGGATGATATATGTCTGGTGTCCAAAAAAAGACAACATTAGCAGAAAAAAACAGAAAAAGTGACAAAAGAAGCAAGAAAAATAGGATTAGAGATTAACAAAAGAAAAACTAAACTTATGAACAATATACAGTGGAGTCAGACAGGGGTGTGTTCTATCTTCAACCATATTTTTGATCTTAATCGACTGGGTTAAAACAGGAATTAGATGGAATGCTTTCGGTCAGCTTGAAGATCGAGACTTTGCGGATGATATATGTCTGGTGTCCAAAAAAAGACAACATTAGCAGAAAAAAAACAGAAAAGGTGACAAAAGAAGCAAGAAAAATAGGATTAGAGATTAACAAAAGAAAAACTAAACTTATGAAGATAAATACGGAAAGAGAAATGGATATATTCATTGAAGGAGAAGAAGTAGATAATGTACAGAAGTTTTGCTATCTGGGAAGCATAATTGACGCTAGCGCTGGAATAGAATAGAAAATTAATGGAAGGATAACTAAAGCCCCAAATGCGTTCTATTTGATGAAGAAAACATGGGAGTCCAATAAATTAAAAACCAAAACCAAAATCAGGATATTTAATACAAATGTAAAGAGCATTTTGCTATATGCAGCAGAAACTTGGAAAATTAAGAAAAAGATTATACAAAAGGTTCAAATATTTGTAAATAGATGCCTTAGACGAATATTGCAAATATATTGGCCAAATCGGACAAGCAACAAGGAACTTTGGAGAAAAACTAATCAAGAGCCGATAGCCAAAACGATAAATAGACGCAAATGGAAGTTTATTGGACACACATTAAGGAAAAATGAAGATGATATAACCAAGCAATCCCTGGATTACCAACCAACTGGAAAAGAAAACAAAGCAGACCAATAACATCCTGGAAAAGAAATATTACCAGAGAGCTAGAAGACAATGGGTTAACATGGAAAGAGGTAAAAGCCATGGCCAGAAACAGAGATAAATGGAGGGGGACTGTAGAGGCCCTATGTTCCAAGTGGAATCAAGAGGGGTAAAGCAAGCAAGCATATAGGTTTTACTACGTTTTATTAATTAGTCTTCATTTCCAGGACTTAATCGTGGTCTTTAGCATATATTAGCTGACCCTCATCATATTTTTAATGTAAGAGGTCTTTTTCGCCAGTCTGTTTCTCGCCCATCATAACTATCGCAAATTTTGAGATAAATTTAATTGTTTTACAATTTAGTAAAAATTTGATCGATTTTTCTATAATATTTTAATTTTTAGTTATTAATGTTTGCATTAAGACTTGGAGCAGCCACCAACTTGTTATCAGATATGCTAGTTAGTGCTTTTACTTGCGGATCCGCCTTTCAAATTGTTGTAACCCAAATAAAGGATCTTCTTGGAATAACTATGCCCAAAATTAAGGGGAATTTCTTAACAATCAAGGTAATTTAAGTATATAGTAAATAAATAAATGTAACGGTATCACTTTTTCTTTTATCTTTTTAGATACTCAAGGTGATATTTGAAGAAATTGGACAAACAAACTATGCTGCTGTGATTATTTCTGCAATCACAATTGTGGTGTTGATATTTAATAATGAATTCCTTAAGGTATGTACGTAGTATATTTATTATAATAAAATCGGTGAAGAAATAAACCGGTGTGTCCTTAAGCCAGTATCTCAGGGAACGTGGAGCGACGCTCTTCGCCAGTTTACGTCGGTAAAGAGAAATAGAAAATAGATAAGAGTGAAAAGGAAAGAGAGCACTGTGGGAGCGCCTCCTTAATGTGGAATTATTAAATATTTCATTTGTGGTAAATTTGGTGTCCCCTCGATTATGAAGGGTTTAGTTAAGTTTGGTCTCTTGCAGACCACCAGTGTTGGCGGTAGCAATTTTAGTAAATTAGTTTTCATACAATAATAAAAATTCTGACACAACGTCGTTAGATTATTCCATCGTAAAATTACCACGACACTGATCATAACATACCCTAGTCGCGTCAGAAGGGTTGAAGGGTAAGTATCTTCTGTGTATCAGGTTCTGACTTCCTTTGAACAGTGTTGATTTACCGACAAATGATGGAACCCTCAGCGCCGACCATAAATGGCGGGTTCTGCCCTATCCTACAGATTGTAATTCACAAATAATGTTGATGGAAAGAATGTTTTTGTAGGTTACATTGATAGGTATCCGTCTCTAAATAGTTTTTATCTTTTTCTATTATGCATTTTCTATTTCTCTTCGCCAACTGTAAACCAATCAGTGTGAACGATCAACAAAAAAAAAGTAAACACATACATCTACCTTGGTACGAACGTCAATGAGAATTGGGACTTTTCTCTGGAAATCACATTTAGGATAGAGAAGACAAGATCTGCATTTAAATAAATGGCTGAGCTATTCAAATGTTATGATTTATGAATACCTACTCATACAACTCAGGTTACTAAGATGTTATATTTTTCCTATAGATACTGTTTTCCGAAGTTGAGTCGTGGACTCTCACAGACGCCACCTGCAGGAAAATTGAGGCTTTCGAAATGTGGCTTTATCGAAGAAACCTGAAGATATCTTATACCGGCCACGTTACTAATCAGGGCGTTTTGTTGAGAATGCAAAAAGAAAATTGTTAAGTACAATAAAAACAGCCAAAATCGAATACCTCGGTCGCATCATTAGGAATATGGACTGCTGCAACTAATGTTGCGGGGAAAAGTAGAAGCAAAACGAGGACCAGAAAGGCAAAGGAATTCCTGGCTGAAAAATCTAGGTACTTGGTACAATAAAACAACCACAAATATTTTTAGAGCAGCAGTGTGTAAAGTACCGATGGTCGCCAATATACGAAACAGATAGCCACTCCAAGAAGAAGAACTGTAAACCGGTGAAGAGCGCCGCGCCATGTTCCGTGAGATTCCGGCTTTAGGTTGTGTCAAACCAGTTTCTGGACATAAATACAGATCTTCTTCTTCCTCCTTCTTGTATAAAGGCTTTAAAGCCTGTTTCCTTTTCAATATTAGCCTCCTAAATTTTTGAAATTATCGCACCAATTTTTGTTGAAATGTAATCTTGCGGGGTTAAAATGTCAAGTTGAAACACTGACTCTAACTTTATAACTTTATTTACGATTTACAACATCAATCAACATAAGGTTACTAAGATGTTGTTTCGCGGGGTGGTCCTTTAGGACACCCTTCTCGCAGGACGGCTCACTAGCATAGTCACGATCTGAATAATAACAATACTGTAATATTAATAATCCTATCAATCCCTCTGTGGGCTATTTATATCTCCTTATAATTTTGACTTTGAAAAGTAAAACTATACGTGAGTCTCTATGAGGTTACACAAACAAAACTGCATTAATCAACCTTCTTTTGTTTGCATATTTAGAACAATATCTTTTGTAACAACTGAAATTATTTAAAATTATATACATCTTTTGATACATATTATATTATACAGTAAGGAGTTTTTTCCCTTACTGTACAGTCTGCCAATACTTGTCCGTCCATTTGGTGACGTATCTCGTACTATTCGTACTATACTATCCTCTGCCATTCTACTAATGTGTTCGTTCCACTCCTGTTTCCGTTTTGTTACCTCCATTAATGTCTTCTACATTGCATTATCTTCTTATGTTCTCGCTTCTCTCCCTATCAAACAGACTTTTCCCTGATATTCTTTGAAGTATTTTCATCTCTGTTGTGTCTAGTAGTCGTCTCGTTTTAGATGTGTCAGTTCTTGTTACAGCCGTGTATGTCATATATATAGGTCTAATTGCTGCTTTATAGATTCTTGCTTTTGTGTCTTGTCTTAGGTGTTTGTTCTTGCAGATTGTGTCATTAAGAGATCCCGCCGCTTTATTTGATTTTAAGCGTTGTTGTCGCACTTCCTCTTTAACATCTCCGTAACTGGTTACATCTATTCCCAGATATCTAAATCTTGCTTCCTACTTTATTATTTTCCAATCAATTTCGATTTTACATCGTAATGGGTATTAAGATGTTGTCATATATTTGGATTTTTCTGCTGATATTATCATATTGTATTTCTTGATTGTTATATTGAAGATGTGTGTTAATTTTTAGAGATCGTCTTTTGTCTCGGCGATTAATGCGGCGTCGACTGCATAACATAATACTTGGATTTCTTTGTTCCCCATTCTGTAACCATGACCTTTACGTACTGCTTCTATTATTTCGTCGATCTATTTATATTACAGATCTATTTATTCAAAGCTTTAATATTTGATGTTTTATAAATTTAATGTACTACTATCATTGTTTGATTTGCGTGTATAGATATAATGCTATGTGGAAACGCGATCAATGATTGTCCCCGTTTAGGATTTTGTCCTCTTCAGGGTTTGTAGTGAATGTATAATGTTGGCAGCAAAAGCAAACATTCCGAAAAACACACTGGGGCAAGCGCCGTATCCTGGTGTTTTTTGGATCCTGGGTTATGCCGGACGGTGGTGTCCGGAAGGCTAAGAAGTCAACAGAGAAGAAAGTTTGATGGATTGTTGTTGGTTCCATAGACATTTATGTGTACTGTCCGTGCTTTGCTCTCGACCAGTCTCCCTAGAAACCATTGTACAACGACAGGCGAACCTGCGTCCCTCGTCGGCGGTCAGGAGGTGGCTTTGAGCGCGGCGTGGACAGTGTGCGTTCGAGTGGAGAAAATAGTTGCGGCTATTTTCTTGGGACGAACAGGTATAATTGTGCAATGAAGTTGGGAAACCGCAAAAAACCAACTTCTCCCTGTTCGGGGTAGGGAAGAGGAGATGTTAAAGGTGGGTACGGAAGGCTAACGGGGTAGCCTCGAGGATGTTTTCGTACTCTACCGGGAGTTCGTCAATGCATGTTTGCAATAGAGCGGACGGTAAATGAATCTTTTTGTGTTTGGGCTTTCGGTAGAGTACGTGGCCGGAAGATGAACAGGAACATTTGAGAGTTTCTTGTGTGTCGGAGGGGGGATCGTTGATTACTTTGATTGTGAAGTTCCTGTTCAGAGAGTTTATTCTCTCGGTGATTTTGGGGATGTTTGAAATGTTATGGATTTCGTTTGAGGGATATCTCCAGTGCTCGTAGTTGCATACACGCAAGATTCTACGTTCCGCTCGCAACAACCTCTCTTGTTTTGCTCTTGAGCAAAGAGTGTAGAGACATGACTTGTATTCTATTACTGGTCGAATAAAGGTCTTGTAAGTGTGAATGAGAGTTTTCTTATGTGTCTTGCCAATTCGTCCAGAGAGAGGGTTGAGAAGTCTGGCCCTGTTCCTTACCCTATCTAAAGTTGCCTTTAGATCTGCGTCCCAGTTAAGAGTCCTGGTGAACAGTACTCCCAAATAGGTCGCAGTCGGGCTAACAACAAGCCTTTCTCCCAACAGTCTCAATGGATATTGGTCGTCTTCATTAATTATGATTCTATGTGACACAGAAGGGGCGCGAAGCACAATTGTTATTGTTTTGTTCGCGTTTAGCGTGACTCTCCACTTACAACACCATTCTCCGACCCCGTCCAACAGAGCCTGGGCTCTTCTATGGATGAGTCTTGGGTTGTATCGAGAGGTTGTTGTAAGCAGAGCCGTATCGTCTGCGTACAGAAACAGCCGAGTGCCTGGGATATTTTGATTGGTGATATCGCTGTTGTAAATGATGTACAACAGCGGTGCTAGGACTGAACCCTGGGGAACTCCAGCTTGTGGAGTGAAAGGGGTGGACTTTTGATCGCTTATTTTCACTCTGACAGTTCGGTTGTGGAGGTATGAGTGTACAATTTTGGTAAATTGTAATGGTAGCCCGATGTCCAGAAGTTTCCGAACAAGTCCGCCGTGCCAGACCTGATCGAAAGCCTTCTGCACATCCAGAAATGTGGCTATGGCGAATGAACCATCGTTTAGTTGTGAAATCTATTAATGCATGTTTAGTAGATTTACCAGATTGGAATCCGTATTGGAATTTTGGTATGATGTTGTGGTTTTGGAGAAAGTCATTGAGCCTCTCTTTTAGGATTAGCTCAAGAACCTTACCCAGAGTGTTGATTAAAGATATTGGTCTGTAGGATTCCACGTCGGTTGGGGGTTTGCCTTTTTTTCAAAAGCATGATGGTATTGGCCACTTTCCAAGGAGTAGGAAAGTGGCTATTTTTGAGACATGCATTGAATATTTTAGTTAGAAGAGGGATGATACTCTCAGTAAGTTTTTTGAGGCACCTTCGGTTGATGCCATCAGGTCCGGGAGCGCTGTTTTTGCCAATTTGGCAAAAGCTCTCCGTTTCCCTGTTTGTGAGGGGGTCCATGATTGGATCGTAGACTGGAACGTGGTAGTTGAGAGTAACATTTACTATGTATTCTGTGTGGAGTTTGAATAAGCGATCAAAGTTCGGGTTATCTGGGGTTTGAAAATTGTTTTGAAGCGAATTTCTGAATGCTTCGGCTTTCCCTTCTGGGGAATTGACTATGTGATTGTTGACCAACAGATGAGATGGTTGAGATAGTTTTTGTTTTGTTAGGACTTTGAATTTGTGCCAGAATTTACTACCGTCTCTGTAGTCCAGTTTTGAGGTAGTATCTTCCCACCGGCGAGCCGTTAAGTCAGATATCTCTCTCTTTATCCTGGCGCAGATCCGGTTGTAGTCTGTTTTGATTAGTGGATTTCTGTTGGCCTTGTATTGACGTAGAAGACGTCTTTTTTGTTGGATTTTGGCAATGATGTATTGTGGAAGTGCCGGTGATGTATAGGTTATTTGTTTAAGTGGAATAGCGTGCGTGATCGCCTCGGTGATGAGGTTCTCAATTTCGGTTGCACTGGTGTCGATACTATCGTTAGTATCAAGTTCGCCTAACATAGGGAGATTTTGAGTGATGAAATTTTGGAATTCAGTCCAGTTAGCGTGACGATAGTCTCTTATAGTTCTTGGAGGGTTGGGTTGTTTTGGAGTTAGTATGTCAATTTAATCTAGTGAAACATACTTATATTTTTAGCAACTAGTAGCGAAAAAATCATCTATACCTATCCCAATAGAACTGATTGTAGTAATAATTGGAACAGTGTCTTCCCAATACCTAGATTTTCATAAGAATTATGGAATCAAAATTGTAGGCGATATTCCTACAGGGTAAGTTATATATATTTTTCAATAATTTTAAAGATTACGCCTATTTAATTGTAAAAATACACTTCTATTTACAGATAAATTAAACTATGATGTGTTACTTAACTTCCACTTATTTTCTCGTTCCGTTTGACCTGCAATAGGTTCATAGTAGGCTATACCAGGTGTTTCTCATTTTTGACATTTTTTATGATGCGGCTCTTTAGGAGGACTAGCTCCTCTTGAATTCCTGACGTCTCATCTTTTATGATGCGGCTCTTTAGGAGGACTAGCTCCTCTTGAATCCCTTTACGTCCAGAACCACGTTACTTGGAAATGTTTCGCCAATGGCTTAATGGCTGTTTGAAGTTTCCAGTTATTATCTATTATGTAACTGGAAATTTACCTTGGTAACTTTTATAGCTTCCAATCATTTATTTTAATTTAAAATCTCCTTGGGTGCTGGTACCGTGAAGTACCTACTATAAGATAAGTGGTACCATAAGATAGCCTTATAGTATATTTTGTACTTTATTCTCTTACTCTACTTCATGTCCTACGCACCGATAACGGTAACAGGATTACTGTTTTTTTGGCACCTATGAATATGCAGGTTTTTCTTTTGTTAATGCAAAATTGGTTGCATACATGGCTCTATTTTTAGACGCCTGCATACAGGGTGAGTCATGAGGAACTGTACATACTTCTTCCTCGTATAGATGCTCCTATGGGGAATAACAAATGACCATTAAAAAGTGTCTGCTCCCCTTGTTTAATAATATACAGGGCGAGCTTCGCATTTTGACAGAAATTTATATTCGTCATAATTTTTGAACGGTCAGATCGATGTGTCCCTTATTTGGGTCAATCGAAAAAAAATCAGGTCCGGCTTTAAAAAAATTTAAAAGTTCGTTTGGGACTTGGAAAAAATTTCACATTGTATACGCTTTTTGAAAACACTAATATGAATTTTACAAATAAGACAAATAGGCAATTAAAATGGCATATTTATTTTTTTCCCCACACAATTACTTAATTTTTTATAAAAAAATTAAAATTGACTATGAATTAAAAGTTTGGTAAAGTAACCCATAGATTTAAAAAAATTTACTTTTATTACAAAAATTAATTTTCTTGTAACAAATATTTGATTTATGTTACCACCCAATCAACTAATTTATTCGAACTAAAAAAAAAACAGGTCCGGCTTTAAAAAATTATTTCGTTTGGATCTTAGACAAAATTTCACCCTGTATACGCTTTTTGAAAACTCTCATATGAATTTTACAAATTAGACAAATAGTCAATTAAAATGGCATATTTATTTTTCCCCACATGATTAATTAATTTTTTATAAAAAAATCAAATTTGACTATGAATAATAATTAAAAGTTTGGTAAAGTGAACCATAGATTTAAAAAAAATTTACTGTTATTACAAAAATTAATTTTTTTTGAACAAATATTTGATTTATGTTACCACCCAATCAACTGATTTATTCAAACTAGAAAAAAATCAGGTCCGGCTTTAAAAAATTAGTTCGTTTGGATCTTAGACAAAATTTCACCCTGTATATGTTTTTGAAAACTCTAATATGAATTTTACAAATTAGACAAATATGCAATTAAAATTGCATATTTATTTATTCCCCACACGATTACTTAATTTTTTATTAAAAAATCAAATTTGACTATGAATAATAATTAAAAGTTTGGTAAAGTGAACCATAGATTTAAAAAAATTAACTTTTATTACAAAAATTAATTTTCTTGTAACAAATATTTGATTGATGTTACCACCCAATCAACTGATTTATTCAAACTAGAAAAAAATCAGGTCCGGCTTTAAAAAATTAGTTCGTTTGGATCTTAGACAAAATTTCACCCTGTATACGCTTTCTGAAAACTCTAATATGAATTTTACAAATTAGACAAATAGGCAATTAAAATGGCATATTTATTTTTTCCCCACATGATTAATTAATTTTTTTATAAAAAAATCAAATTTGACTATGAATAATAATTAAAAGTTTGGTAAAGTGAACCATAGATTTAAAAAAAATTTACTGTTATTACAAAAACTAATTTTTTTTTGAACAAATATTTGATTTGTGTTACCACTCAATCAACTGATTTATTCAAACTAGAAAAAATCAGGTCCGGCTTTAAAAAATTAGTTCGTTTGGATCTTAGACAAAATTTCGCCCTGTATATGCTTTTTGAAAACTTTAATATGAATTTTACAAATTAGACAAATATGCAATTAAAATTGCATATTTATTTATTCCCCACACGATTACTTAATTTTTTATTAAAAAATCAAATTTGTTAAAATTGGAATTTTAACCTAAAAATGAAAAAAGAAGATGAAATCACGGTTTAACTCTTAGACAAGGAAAAAAGAGAGGACGGGTAACACTCATTTAACACACACGTTCCAAAAGTGAAGCCAGTTTTTGGTTTGTTTGTCACCAAAAACATGGCGGCAACGTCAAAAATAACAATGGGTTGCCAGTGGTGGGTGTTGGTTGAAGGTTAAAATTTCATAAAAAATAAAGTAAATCATCATCTAAAATTCGTAATAAAAACATATGTATGTATTGAAAGATATGTACATAATATGAGCAACTTAATAAATCATTTACCGTACACAAATTCTTCATTTTAAATACATTTCATGTTTTTATTTTAAATACTCAATGCATAACAATACCCCAAAGATACGTCGATGATCAAAATCTCTGGTGTCGGTTTGGCTTCACTTTTGGTCATAGGATTACTCGTCCTCTCTCTTTCCTTGTCTAAGGTTTAACTCGCTACAACGTTCCATTTAAATTTTTTTTTTGAAAATTTTACAGCACATATCTCTTACCGTTGTGAAGACTATGACAATTGTTGTAGACTTTCAGTCTTCTTCTCGTAAATGTTATGAATTTTTAAAAATAAAAGGTGCAGCTTCGTGAATTGCAAAGTTAAGTCGCAAAAATTAAGTGAAAAAATTTAAAATTTATCTATTTGATCACGTCTATGTTAAACTATAGAGTCCAAAGAGAAGTGTTATGGGGAGTTTTAGATCTAGACGTATTATAGAAAAAAAAATGGTGAAACTTTTAATTTTAAGAAAAACGTTGTTTAATTTTTTTATTTTTATGGTAAAATGGCGATATTGACAAATTTGATTTTTTAATAAAAAATTAAGTAATCGTGTGATGAAAAAAATAAATATGCCATTTTATTTGCCTATTTGTCTAATTTGTAAAATTCATATTAGTTTTCAAAAAGCGTATACAGGGTGAAATTTTTTCTAAGACCCAACGAACTAATTTCTTAAAGCCGGACCCGATTTTTTTCTGGTTTGAATAAATCAGTTGATTGAGTGGTAACATAAATCAAATATTTTTTAAAAAAAATTAATTTTTGTAATAAAAGTTAATTTTTTTTAAATCTATGGTTCACTTTACCAAATTTTTAATTCATAGTCAAATTTGATTTTTTTATAAAAAATTAAGTAATCGTGTGGGGAAAAAAATAAATATGTCATTTTAATTGCCTATTTGTCTTATTTGTAAAATTAATATTAGAGTTTTCAAAAAGCGTATACAGGGTGAAATTTTTTCTAAGACTCAAACGAACTAATTTTTTTAAGCCGGACCTGATTTTTTTCTAGTTTGAATAAATCAGTTGATTAGGTGGCAATAGTGTAACGATTGACCAAAATAAGAGACACATCGATCAGACCGTTCAAAAATTATGACGAATATAAATTTCTGTCAAAATTTGAAACTTGCTCTGTATAAAAACAAAGGGAGCAGACACTTTTTAATGGTCATTTGTTATTCCCCATAGGGGCCTCTATACGAGGTAGGAGTATGTACAGTTCCTCATGACTCACCCTGTATTAGAAAGCAAAACCGTTCTGATTATCCTTATGGTTTCCACTAAGAGCAACTCCTATTTATCGCTCTCTAGTGGCTTTCCAGTATAAATTTGACCCAGTAAAGGATAAAAATTGGAAACGTTATAAACCCAAAAACATTATATGCATTATTTCGCAGGTTTTGAAGGTATGTACTTGTGTATGCATTATCTTTGTGTGTCCTCTAAAAGGCGACAACTATTTAGGCTTAATTTTTTCCAAAATTATATTCAGCATTATCGCCTGACAGTTCCCACAAGCGTCATTATCTTTTTATTTCGCGCCAATTTCACTAAACGAATTTTGCTGAAGTCCAAACGTTCTTTCCCATTCAGACGAATATTGCCTATGTCCGTGTTTCTGAAGTTGTTTTGATTGAAAACGTTAGAAAATGTAAGTAAATAAGTATATTTTGACTATTATTTTTAATATGGATATAGTATATAAGTAGAAAGTTCGCGTAAATATTTTGTTTAACTAATTTTGGTCAATCATGTATTGCATGGAGTTAGGCAATTTTCTCTCTTTTAAATTTTGTTCAAAAGTTTTTTGTCTCTCCTGTAAAATTTTCAATTTGTGACTTAGGCAATTTGCGCATTAGACCGACGATTGTCCAAATGTTACGAAATTAAGCGAGTTTGTCTTGTTCTTGCACGTTCAGCTTATGTGTTGCTGTTCTAAACACTACTCCAAAAACTTTTTGTAGTATTGTACATGTACATAAGCTGTACACTCCCGTGGAAGTTATAGCTGTTTTTCATTTTAATGATCCGTTAAGACATGGTGGATCAGTCCACTTTTCTTCTAATCTGTCTCCTCAAAGCTTCTGGTGTGTCTTCGTTTCCGTCACTACTTTTCTCCACTCATTTCGGTTCTCAGTATTTTTTTTCCAGTTTCGAATTCCCATAACTCTTAAGTCGTTTTCGACTTGCTGTTTCCATCTTGCTTTTGGTCTGCCTCGTGCTCTTGTCTCAGGGGGTATCCAGTTGGTAATAACTTTAATGGGATCATCATCACTTTTTCTACTTATATGACCATACCACCTTATTCTTCGTGGGATTCTTCGTGCTTTTGCTTCTTTCACTATGTTTTCTCCTTCCATCCATTGTTCTATTTCGTGGTTGATCCAGGGTCTTCTTTCGTTTTCATTTATTACTTTTGGTCCCAGAATTTTGCGCATTATTTTTCTTTCAAATACTTTCAGTTGTTCTTCTTCTTTTAACGTTAGGGTGTTGGTTTCTATGGCATACATTACCACTGGCCTTATGGTAGTCTTATATATTTTCATCTTTGTATTTCTGCTTAATTTTTTATCTTTAATTATTTTTATATTACTATTTTTGTAGTATTATAATTGACAAAATTAATCTAGACGTGTTTCACATTAGATTAAAAATACTAATAGGGGAGTGCAATTAGAACGAAAAGATACAATGTTTCGGAAAAAATCAAACAAGGTTATATTTTTCTCAAACTTTTTTTGTTAGTTTATAAATATGTTAAAGTAAAAAGTCCTACTCACAAATTTCGCCGGTTATTGTTTATTAATTGTTTAAACAATAACAATTGTTTTGTATAAATAATGTTAAGAATATGGGTGAATTCAACATTTTATTTTGATAAAAAATGTTTTTATTTTAGTTTTGATTATGCTGAACCCGAATCTGATATTACAATTTGCAAATTCAAAATGGTGGATTCAAAATGGCGGATTTTTCCTAAAAATCCTTAAAAAGTAGTTGTAAAATCCGAATTTTTTTATAAAACGTGTTTGTTTGCATATATGTGGATATTTGTGAGAGGTTGCTGAACCTGAATCAAATTTTGATAATTTAAATTATAAAATGGCCGATCCAAAATGGCGAATAACTTAATAAATAGTTGTAAAATCATAATTTCTTTACAAAATGTATTTATTTCTACATATTATATTTATTTTTGAGTGCTTTGATAAACCTAACTTAAATGTTAACATTATAAACTATAAAATGGCGGAACCAAAATGCGGATTTTCTAAAAAGAACATAAAAAAGAACATTTTTCTAAAACATTTATTGTCTTTATTTTTAACAGGTAGTTGAATCTGAATTAAAGATTAAAAATTTAAATTTCAAAATGCCGGATCCAAAATGGCGGATATTTAAATGAAAAACAAGTAGAATCCAATCAAACAAATATGGAATTTCATTCTTAAAAAAAAAAGATAAACAAAAATTTTCACAATAATATTAAAAATTAAAATGTATTATAAAGAATATTAAAAAAAAACAAATTTTCGATTAGAAGGATATAATTACATATTGGAACATAGTTTTAAATTCCAAACAACTTTCCTTTATAAAAATTTTCGATATTGTGAAATATAAAGGTACTTTACTCTTGAGTGAAATTCATATTTTTTTATATACCTCGTACAAAATTAACAAAATTTGATATTTAATGGTTGCATCTTATGTTATATACGATGCAGAGTATTTTATAAAGAATAACTTTTTTTCGTAAAACTGATATTAAAAAACTTATCAATAGGTTCCAAGTTACGCAGACATACTGTATGAGCTAAAAAAAAATTTTTTTGTTGGACATTTATTATTGTCCAAGCTTATTGTTAAATGTATTTTAGTTAAGTTTTACAGAAAAAAGTTTTGATCACTCTGTATATACATTTTTTCTGCTAGTAATTTTCGGTTTTTGTTACATTTTTGTTATCTTTCTTAGTTTTCTCAAAAATAAATTGTTTATTTCATTTTTAAACTAAAATAATTCAGTGTTTTTTTAAGATTACATCCCAGGCTTTAAAAATAGCAAAAAAAATGTATTTGATTTATTCAAACTTGAGTAATACCGTCTTAAAATGGTGGGACTTCTGTAAAACTACGAAGTTTTCAAAAATTACATTTTTTTGAGACATTGTTTTACTTGAATTAAATTTTTGAGATTTTTTTTGAATAAAACATCGTTTAGTAAGATAATTGAGAGTTAAGTTGTGCAAATTTGAGAGGTTTGTAAGTAAAATTGTATTAGTTACACATTTTTAAATCATTTTTAAACAAAATTCATGTAAGGCTCATTTTCCGCCCACACCGTACTTATGTCCATACATATTATTTCTTTTTATTACAACCATAAGATAGCTTATTTAATCTTCTTTCATGTCCAATTTGTAAAATTTCTTTTGACCCATTAGTTAAAGAATTACATTAAAAAAACTCAACCGTGCATTTCTTCCAACGCTAGTTTACAGTGCGCCAATGTGTGTGAGAAGGGTGACTTTAACGTTATAAATAAAAAAATACAGAAGCTAGAGATTTAATTTTAGAAAAATCTTTATAAAAGGTTTTTTTTGTAAAATTTTCTGAATTTTTCAATGGTCAAGTCAGTTTTTTTCTAAAAATTATGTTTTCGGAGTTATTTAAAAAAACATCTAACTTCGCTGTTCATTTGTTTAATAAAAAATGAAGCACCCACTTCTCGAGTAGAACTTTTTCGTATGTTTTTTATTAAACAGTTCTTAATGAAATTACAAAAAGTTTTATCTTGTTTGATTTTTTCCGAAGTGAAAATCTAAATGCACTCCCCTATAAACCAAAATTTTATTTCTTAGATTTCCTCAACCAGAAATGCCTCCACTTGATTTGGTACCATCGGTCCTTGTAGACGGGGTCTCAACTGCTATTGTATCTTATGCCATATCGATGTCATTGGCAATGATATTAGCCCAAAAAGCCAATTATGAAGTGGACGCAAATCAGGAACTATTAGCAATGGTATGTATTAAAAACAGGTGTATCATTGTATGTTCTTTGTATCATTGAAAGTTAGAGAGAGTTGGAGAGCTGGAGATTCAGGATGTAACCAGAAAGCAGTTTCTTTCGACGAAAAGTCTTGGATTTAAAATATTGTTTATTGTTTTACTTCAATTATTTTAATTGTTTTACAGTAAACTTTGCATCTGGGTCTTTTCGTCGTCTTCCTAGTTTTACTAGAGATGTCGTTGTTTTGCGTCTCAAATGTGGGATTACTGCATTGCGGTGATTTCCCTTAAAAAGGCAAGATTGTTAATTTTTGTTTCAGAGTTGGGACTGCATAGCTACACTGATGAAGCATAAGATGCAGATATAGGTATCTGTAGATGGTGGTCCAACTCTGAGTCAAATTAAAACAAAACTGCCTTTCCCCCTTAGATTTTGTCGAAGTAACTTTGCTTGAAGTTTGAAGTTTCTTTAGTATTAAGCAGTTTTTACCACACCTCCAATATGACAATATATCTGAAGATCTTATTGGCAATGCCAATCCTTATCTTATCTGCAGAACCGCAAAAAACCTGCAAATATGTTGTATTGAACCAGGGTTTGAGGTTCTTTAACCAGGATATTCTTCTTCTTGCTGGATCTGGCTTTCCAATTATTTTTCCTTCCCTGTTTCTCTTCCTTTTATTTTCTCTTCTTTCTCTCCCTCATACTCTCTCTGCTCTTTTTCTTTTTCTCATCTCTTTTATTCTTCTTTCTTCTTTTATGTTATATTTGTCTGTATCGTTGTGGGGCAGTCGGTGGGGAAGGACCTTTTACATCCGACCTACATAGACTGCCCCATCTTAATATCAGAATGAATGGGTGGATGAGAAAGCGTGCATAGATGAAAGCATGAATGACTGGAGTTGCTCGTAACTGTCACCTGGCTTGCCTGGCATTTTTTGGTTGGTTCCTGGAGTGCCGGAGGGGAGATATGAGTAAGGTCGACGGGTCAGATATGCTCGCTAAGAGCGGTTGCAGACCAGTCGGCTGGAGAAAGAGGGAGTGAGTTTAGTCGGTAGGCGGCCCGGCAAGATAAAAATAGGAAGGACTTAATCCGACACATCTGGGACACCTTTCCAGACGGTCTTAAGAAGATTTCCACCTCCCAAAAAAAAATTATTCTTTCTTACAAGATGGCTTGTATGAGGGTATATCTAGATTCATTTGGCATAATGTGTCCGAATTATTATAACTTTCGAGATTTTATGGTGGTTTGGTTGATGTAGAGTTGATCTTGTTATCTTTTTCTTACTAATTATCATAAGCTTTGTCTTTTTTACGTTTATTTTGAGTCCATATTATTGACTGTAATACGAGATTTAGTGGGGACTTATAAGTCTTCTATATTGTCCCAAAATACTATGGTGTCATCTATTACATACCTGATGTTGTTTTGTCGGTAGCCGTTTAGTAGAAAACCTTTTTCATTTTCGTGCAGAGCTTCGAAAAATATTATTTTAGAGTAGAGGTCTGACGATTTAAAGATACAAAATACAACCTTGTCTCGCTCCACGCATGATTTTCACATATTCATCTTCATAGATTTGCGGCCTGATTCTAGTAAAGATTTCTAATTAATTTCAGATCTTGGTTATTAATTTCTGCATCTTTTAATATTTGTATCATCTCGGCGTTGCTGTACTCGATCAATCCCTGTTTCTTAATCAAGCAGACATGCGTATACGTCGCAATTGAGGTCTCTCCATCTCTGGAATAAGACTTGTATTGAGAGCAAAGTCTCTCTCGTATGTACCAACGGCATTTACAAACCCCAACAGTTTGGGGAAATTTGGTTTTCACACAGCTTATAAATTATCTTTCAATCTGAAGATAGAATTGGTAAAATAATTTATTTAATCCCATAGTTAAAAAACTTCAACATCGAAGTAAAAACTACTGTTGTAATTGCTATATTTTAATTAAAAATTTAAATTTAAAAATCTAGGCTACATAAATCTTCAGAGCGAGTGTATTCGGACTTATCAGACCATCTGATTATTATTAATATTGCTTATAAACTTCTATATTATAAAAAAAGACTAAGTTTTCAATCCAGTGGCATATAAAATATAATGGTATTTTACCTCCCACCAGACTGAAAACAATGGGAACCTTCTCTGGTTACACCTCCGAGGCTTCTACAATTTGCAAGCCATAACGGATGCTGAGACTAAGGAAGATGGGGGAATTTTACAATTTCTCATTCACGTCCCATCTGCTCAGCGCGGTAAAGTTCCAACGAGAATGGTTCCCTTCGTACTCCAATCAGGGTAAACATGTAAATCAAAAATGAATAACCATTTTCAATTTCGTTGCAAAACGAAAATACAGCACATCATATTCTAGTCCAATCAGAGAGTGCAGCAAGCACCTCTACCGGTTTCGAAACTTATTAGTCTCTCATCAGGCGGCACATATGCTGCTCTCTCTGATCCAACCAAAACAAACCCCGGCGTGCAGTCACGGATTGCAACAAACGAAATGGCATAGTGAATATAACGTGACGTGAATTATAAATTGTAAAATTCCCTCATCTTCCTTAGTCTCAGCATCCGTTATGGCTTGCAAATTGTAGAAGCCTCGGAGGTGTAACCAGAGAAGGTTCCCATTGTTTTCAGTCTGGTGAGATGTAGAATAATATTATGTTTTATATGCCATTTGAAACTTAGTCTTTTGCTAGCAGTTGCCGCTAGGGCATTTATGCTATTTCGTTCGTTGCAATCCGTGACTGCACTCCGGGCTTTGTTTTGGTTGGATCAGAGAGAGCAACATATGTGCCTCGTGATGAGAGACTAATAAGTTTCGAAACCGGTAGAGGTGCTTGCTGCACTCTCTGATTGGACTAGAATATGATGCGGCTGTATTTTCGTTTTGCAGCGAAATTGAAAATGGTTATTCATTTTTGATTGATCTGTTTACTCTGATTGGAGTACGAAAGGAACCATTATTGTTGGAACTTTACCGCGCTGAGCAGATGGAACGTGAATTATAAATTGTAAAATTCCCTCATCTTTCTTAGGTTAAGAACAGAACAAGTAAGTCAAGGTGTAGGTGTAGGTGTCGGTCGCGGTCGATGTCGACATCCATGCAAAACAAACACATTGTAATGAATGGAAGCGAACAGAGCAGGTAAGTCGCGGTGGAGGTTTAGCGCGATGCCATCCAGGAGGTTTACATCGATGCTTTTGAAAATAAAATGAGTTTGTTTTACATGGTTGTCTACTGCGCGGCCTACAAGGATGCTTCCCTGTAATTGTTCCGTTCGAAGCCAAGTTGTCATTACCTGCGCTAACTGAGTTGATACTTTTTATATACTCCCTTTTTTGTATTCAGTTTATTTTTGAATTTCTTCAAATTTCATTAAACTACTTTACTTGATAGTGGTTCTAGCTCGACTTACAGCGCAGGTGACCTCCTTGCTATGTGCTGTCGATATCCACCGCGACTTAACTAGTAGCATCCACCGCAACCTACACCTCCACCTCGACCCACTTGTTTTGTTCTTACCCCTAGTCTCAGCATCCGTTATGGCTTGCAAATTGTAGAAGCCTCGGAGGTGTAACCACAGAAGATTCCCATTGTTTTTAGTCTGGTGGGATGTAGAGTAACATTATGTTGTTTTATATGCCATTGGATTGAAAACTTAGTCTTTTGCTAGCAGTTGCTGCTAGGGCATCTATGCCATTTCGTTCGTTGCAATCCGTGACTGCACGCCGGGGTTTGTTTTGGTTGGATCAGAGAGAGCAGCATATGTGCCTCCTGATGAGATACTAATAAGTTTCTAAACCGGTAGAGATGCTTGCTGCACTCTCTGATTGGACTAGAGTATGATGCGGATGTATTTTGTTTTGCAACGAAATTGAAAATGGTTATTCATTTTTGGTTCTATATTATAATATATTATATTTTACTTTTTAGGGTGTTAGTAATGCAGTGGGATCATTCTTCTCGTGTATGCCGCTTTGTGCTTCATTATCCAGGTCGATGATCCAGCAAGTGGTTGGTGGTAAAACGCAAATAGTATCAATCGTGTCTTCGATGTTATTGATTGTTACCGTTCTTTGGATTGCACCATTTTTTGAATCTCTTCCCAAAGTAAGTGTTTATTTACAATGTTTTTTAATTTAATACCCTAGTAAATAGCACTTTAGTGCTATTTGCTAAGGAACAAGAAATACGACAGATACGTGCATGTCAAATCCTAAACCTTTTTAACTCACAAAGAGTCAGAAATATATCGATAAAAAGGGAAATAGTAAGAAAATATCTAAAAAAAAATAGTTTAACCGTTGACTGATAAATATGGGGGTCATATTTTGTGAAGTCAACCCGGTATAAATGCAAAAATTTTACAATTTTTTAAATTCACTATGACTTTAAAGTTTACATTTAAGCCACAGTCACAACAGTATAAGCGTTGACTGATAAATATACTGGAAGATACGAAACTAAATGAGCGTTTATGTACGACACCAGTGGTTTTAGAAATAGATGGCGTTAGCAGCTTTCTAGGTACGAGATTGAATTTACCTGAGACAACGATGAGACGTATTCAGGTAGCTTTGGTTATCGGAATTTGGGGTCGGTCGGGTCGAACGGATTATAATAAAAATTATTTATTTCTTTTGATGCATTTAAATTTGAGTTCTCATTCAACGATAACAATGGCAATCTTTAAAATAATTATTGGAGTGTACCTATGTATTACTTTCTAAAAACTCGTTTTTAAATTAGCAAGAATAATTGTGGTTGTAATTTGTCTTTTAATTTGAATTCTTGAAACAAATCATTGAATATTCTAAAGTTTATTTAATAATTTTATATAATATATATATAATAATATAATTTATTTAATAAAAAATTTATTTAACGAGAAAAATACTCACTGGGTGATTTTAGATATTGTAAATTTCTTATTTGCCTCATAATCTCGATACAAAATTAGGTAGTCATTTTCGTTAATTACAGTCTCTTCTGATGATTGTATATTTTGTTTGGAGATATTGCAACCGTATTTACTTAAATGAAATTGACTTAGTAACCCGCTCGGCCACTTTAATCTTCGAGAGAAAAATGGTAAGGACTCGTAAATTGTTGCAATCGCGATTTCCTACAATTTCTTCCAAGTTTTTTCGTGCGATCGATATTTTCCGAGTTAGGGGGAAAATAGTGACTAATATAAGTATAATTATTGAATTATTTATTATTAACTTTACTTCTTAAAGGCGCCGTGTATTGCTGCGTAGGCGTCCACCGTGCATTGTATTGTCAGGTGTGAGATATTAGATAGTCACGATTACATTATTCTAATAAGAGTAATTTCATTAATATCATTTGGCGAATATTACCCAGCCATGACATCTTTTTCTAGACCTCTCTTACCCTCTATGTTTCCTTCGAGTTCCAGTTGCCGACAAGTATATCGTTCTCCTCGCAATATGTCCCTAAGTATGCCCATGATATTTTAAGCATTCGGTGCAGGCACCTCATTTCAAAGACTTCAAGCTTGTTAGGAGCTGGCCTTTATTATCCATGCTTTCATTCCATACAAGAGAATAAGCTAAACGTAACACTTTAGCGTACTGTTTGTATCTCAGGTTGAAACCCAACTTTCAGTGGACAGTCATAAGAGTTTGGAAGTCGGCATCCCATTGTTTATGAGAGATATTTTTCATTAAGTTGAGCCCGTTTGAACTGACAGTCGGAGTGAGTGTATATTGTCTTACCAAGATAGACGATTATCCAGTTTTATTCCCAAGAACTTAATCAATTCTGAATAATTTATTGTAAACTCTTTAAGAACTACTTATTAACTTTTGCGTTCAGAACGAATTTCGAATAAACAATACGTTCTTCAAACACAAAGATCAACAAAATATACATTCAAAAATACAAGCGCACACAGATCCGATATTGATTATATATTGAAAAACAGAAACATCCATCATTCTCAAGTACTAGTAATAAAATGTTTAAGTGCAGCTAATATCGGAAGTGATCACAACCTAGTACTTGGAAAAATCAGAATACATCTACAAAAAACAGGAAAAAAGACCCTATTAAATGTGAGACAAGAATAAAGGTAGAACAGCTACAAGACTTGTCAACACGAGATTTTTACCAGAAAAGACTGCAAAAAGTACTGAACGAAAACTACATAACACCAGATGAAGACATAGAAGAAAGTTGGAGGAAGATTAGAGATAATATCAAAATGGCAGCAACGGACGCACTTGGAGAACGTAAGATAAGTAAACATATACGAAAGAAAAGGAGAACACCATGGATCTGTGAAGAAATAAAAATAAAATGCCAAGAAAAAAAGAAAATCTAGCTAGAATACAAATTCAAAAGAAGGAGACAAACATATGAAGAATATAAAAAAATTTGAAATGAGTTAAACTCAATAGTAAGAAGGAAGAAAACAGCATTGGTAAGCATTTTCAAAAGAGAAGGAGCACGACTTATACGGGATGCAAAACGAAATGTGGAAAATGATAAGAGGTCAAACAGCAGAGATGAAGGAATTGATAGAAGTAAAACATATTGATACAAATACATGGACAACCCACCTAGAAAACCTGTATCAAACAGCTAATCATGAAGAACTGGAAAACCAGGATTAGAATCGGATGAGCAAATAGAAATTAAAGAGGAAGATATAACAAACGCCTTAAAACAGATGAAAAATCGAAAAGCACCAGGGAAAGATTAAATAGCTAATGAACTTTTAAAATACGGAGGAGAAAGACTTCACAAAGAACTGAATATCCTGATAAGTAAAATAATAAATACAGGAAGAATTCCAGAAGAATGGAGTACCACTCAGATGATAGCGTTATTTAAGAAAAGTGATAGGGCAGACCCCAGCAGAGCACTATACTGAAACTCACAACAAAAATACTGATGAAGAAAATAATGGCGTGCATAAATATATCGGTTTAACAACAAGGATTTAGAAGTGAAAGATCATAACGATGCAGTTTTTGTGATAAGACAAATAGCGGAAAAATCATTAGAATATATCAAGCGAGGGATTTTCTGTTTTATATACCTAGAGAAAGCGTTTGATAGAATACAATTAAAAGATGTGATACACCTACTAATTAATTAATTAATAACTCCTGGACAAAATTAACGCACCACTTTAATTAATCTAAATATTTGCAATATGAACACAAAATAAAACTAAGTTACATTGAAATAATAATAAACACCTACAAAGAAGTCCAACATGACTTTATCATGACCTTAATTTGCCTTATTGTTTCTTTAAAAATTTGTTTTTGCCGGAAATGCGTAAATAAGCTAGCATATCTCCAAATTGCAAAAAGAAAAAAATCAGGAAAGTAACACAATAAAATGCATCTGGGTCAACACTAATACACTGTAGGCCCTCCTCTACTTCTTATGAACGCATTTATGCGTCGAGGCAAGCTTGATACCAAATGTTCAACAAAAGCTTGCGGAATATTCTCCCATTCTTCAATAACTGCATCAATGAGTTGGTTGTGATTGGCAATAGGGATCCTACGACTTCGAATCTTTTTCTGAGATAGTCCCATAGATGCTCTATAGGATTCATGTCCGGACTGTTAGGTGGCCACTCTAATAATGGAATGCCAACATCATTTAGGTAGCCAATAACCTGTCGAGCCACATGAGGACGAGCGTTGTCTTGCATGAATAAAAAATTAGGTCCAAGAAACGGAGGAAAAGGCATTACATGTTCGACAATAATGTTGCCTAAGTAATAATGGGCGTTCATAGACCTCGTACGTATGGGGACCAACTCCGTACGAGCTTCAAAACAAATTCCCCCCAAAACATTTTAGAGCCACCACCAAAAGGTACTTTAGGAGAGAAATTGGAGCTGCCAAACCTTTCTCCACGCCTTCACCAGACACGCTCACGACCATCTGGAGCTTTTAGGCTTACTCTAGTCTCATCGGAGAAAAGAACTCGTTTCCAATCATCGATGGTCCAATTTTGATGCAATCTTGCAAAATTCAATCTCTGAACCCTGTGTTCTCTGGTAAGCAAGGGTTTTTTGGCCGGTTTCCTGTTGGTCAATTCTGCTTCATGTAAACGTCTTCTAACTGTTCGAGACGATATCGCGACATTTCGAACATCTGCTAGTTCATTTTTTAGCAAATTGCTGGTGACTCTCCTATCTCTGAGAGCACGTTGTCTCAAAAAACGATCATCAATTTGATTAGTGCAACGTTTTCGCCCTTGCTCTTGTCTTCGATGGTACGACCCTGATTCATTATATCGCCTCACCTTGCGACTGATGCTGGAATGATGTCTTCCTAACAAACCTGCAACGTATCGCATTGAATACCCTTCATCTAGGAGTAGGACAGTCGATGCTCGCACTGCCTCCTCCATTAACAAATTTCTTTGGCGGTTCATTTTTTTATTTAATTTTTGTGCAAATGAACTTCCAAACATGCATGTGATGAAAAATATCACAATAAAAAGCTTGCTTTCTCACAAGCACTTTTCTTTAATCGGCACTTTTTATGAAAAGTTTAACTCACTTTTAGTCTAAAACGAAGTTTAATACAAATTATTGTTAAAACAAGACTATTATTAGCTTACATAACAACTGTCACTATCAAACAAGGTCCATAGGCAACTTGTCATACAGTAAATTATCAATAAAAAAAGATTATTGAGAAAAATATGAGTGGTGCGTTAATTTTGTCCAGGAGTTTATATGAAAAAAATTTACCACTGGATATTATAAAACTGATAGAAAACATTTAAGTACGAAATAAAATAGGAATGAAAGTCAATGGAATAATAACAGAACCCATATAGAAGCAAACACAGGAATCAAGCAAGGAGATTCACTAAGCCCTCTACTGTTTAACATAACGCTGGATGCAATAATAGAACAAGTGAAGAAAAAAAGAGGGTAGAAAATAGGCGATAAAGAGATAAAAATACTCTGTTACGCTGATGACACCGTGTTAGTAGCAGAGTGCGAAGACGACCTACAAAGATTACTGAACGAATTCAACATTAACGCAAAAGAAATGAATATGAAAATATCAGCCCAAAAAACAAAAAGCTTAGTAATATCCAAAAACCAATAAGATGCAAATTGGACTTAGACAATAAAAGTAAATACCTGGGAATTAATCTATCAGCCGACAATAATATCGAAAAAGAGGTTAAAGACTAATAATTAAAGCCAATAAAACGGCCGGATGCCTAAACGACACAATTTGGAAAAACAAACATCTTAGAGTGGAAACAAAGGACCGAATATATATATAAGTCATTTGACTGAAGTTATTAGACCAGTTATGACTTACACTGCCGAAACAAGACCAGATGCAAGCAAAATACAAAGACGTCTGGAGACCAACGAAATGAAGATCTTAAGAAGGATTGCTGGAAAAGGACTACGGGATAGGGTAAGAAGTCAGGAAATCAGATGCATATGTGGGGTAGACAATATAAATACTTGGGTAAAGAATAGAAAAGAAGAGTGGAGTGAACACATAAGCAGGATGTCTGAACCAAAGATAGTAAGAATAGCCAGGGACAAGTCACCGTTAGGCAGAAGAAGTATAGGACGCCCAAGGAAAAGATGGAATGACAATTTAGGGGCAGAATGAAAGGCACCATTGAAGAAAAACAGGCAGTACTACCTTTATAAAAAAAGAAGAAGAAGAAGCAATTCTTTAGGTAGATTTTTGGTAGTATAATGTGCTTCTTTCGAGTTTTACTGAAGATTATTGTTTTGGTTTTAGTGGGAGAAAATTCTAGGCCAGTAGGGTCCGACCAATTCTCTAATTTCTAAATGACTAGTGGGTTAAGTGATTTAGCGATGTCATTGATGGCAATAAGGAAAAGTGCAACGAGTAGACCATTGAGGAATGTCGTTTAATTGGATTTTTGAGTCTAAAAGAACGTTATCTATTCGAATAGTTTCATCTATATAGGAAATTACTAATAAGTTTTATATTTCCTGGAATTGACCAACTTAATAGAATTCTTACATCTAATCCCCAAATGGCACGCATTATAAAATATAATAAAAATAGCCATAAGCCAAACATACTTGATCACATCCAAATGACCCATGAATTACAGATTCAATATCCACTAGGTTGTCTAATGTAGATGTGGACTTTCTAAATCCACTTTGTATAAGGCTAGGTAGCTATAATAACAATAAGTCTAATACTACCTAGTATCTATCAAGTGGATAAACTGATTAAATTGTAGCAAGTTTTGTTCTATTGAGTTTTTTTACTAAGCTAATAATTTTCGAGTTATTTGCGAGTGAATATGTTCGTTTTTTAACAAACAAAAAAAAACACGTTTTTAGACGGTTTTACGCAAATAACACAATAAGTAAGTATTTTATCGAAAAAAATATTCAATAAAAATATAGTTTATAAAAACTTTAAAAAAATGTATGTATCAAGTCTTTATACTCAGTAGAAGCAGAGTTGTAGCTAATGAAAAGTAAGTTCTTATTCGTCAAATTCCAAATCGAATATTTCAACGTGAAATAACCAAAAAATGAAGCACATTTCTGGGAAAACTCATCGCAACTTTTTAAAGTGTTTAAAAAAGCTTTGTTTTTGTTTTTAAAAAAGTTTCTAGCATTAAAGTAAGCACGTTACGCTGAAAATAAAGTTGGTCCTTTTTTGTAAAAGATAGTTTTAAAAAAGCGTGAAAAAGTATTTTTTTTACAAAAAAAAGGGATCAACTTTATTTTACGCGCAACTTGTTTACTCCTGATACTAAAAACTCAAAAAAAATAAAGCTGTTTTTAAACTTTTTAAAAAAGTTATGATGAGTTTTCCCCGAAAAGTTCTTAATTTTTTGGTTATTTCATATAGAAATATTCAATTTTGAATTTGACAAATAATAAGAATCTACTTTTCATTAGCTACAACTCTGCTTTTACTGGGTCTACGACTTCATATGTCATATTTATATAAAACATATTTTTTCCCTTTTTGATAAGCTGTATTTTTGCTATGAATGTTTTTTTTTGGTGAAATACTTCCTTTTTAAGTTATTTGCGAAAATCCGTCTAAAAACGTACTATTTTTTGAGAAATGAATATATTCACTCGCAAATAACTCGAAAATTATTTACTTGTGAGGTCAAGACTAGTGAAAAAAAAACTCTATAGTCAATTTATATTTTCAACATTTTTGCAGAAACAAAAACAAAAAAAAATAATACAGATTAATATGATAGTGACTGCTGCGTTAAAATTTTGAATACGGGCCACGTAAAATAACCGCGTGTTCTTGGCTAGTTCCTTCAGTAGGGAGAATTTTACACTTCCCTCTAAGGCTAGTTCCAACAAATTTAAGCTAGGCGCGCCACTATACGGGCAGGTTTTAAAGACAACAAAATAATGCATAGGCTTTCGTATCTTTCAGTATTTATCAATCAACGGTATAAGCATCCTATTATAGGCCTGGATCCCGCGTACCAAAAAAAGTTTAATAATAACAAGCTGAAAATTTGTTAATAGTTTAACGGTGTCTAGTCCGACAAATTTTGATATATAGGAACACTGGAATAGGGGAAGTTTTAATTGTGGAACAGGTTAAAAATTTGGAACGGTATACCACGAAAACGTCACGTGCATTTTGTCGGACGGAACTTCCAATTGATTTGTAACTCTTTCATTAGACTCTCATGCAAAAATCAGACTCCTATTTATCACCAACATAATTCCTGTCTATGTTCTACGTGTCGTACTTATTAAAATGTCCAACATATCTGTCGGACAAACATTTTTTTATATATTATATAAAGTTTGCTATTAAATAAACTTAAAACAACCTGCTAGTTTTCACAATCATAACTTTATCAGGATGGCCCGTTCCACAATTAAAATTACGTTCCACAATTAAAAATTCCCCTGTTCCAGTGTTCCCATACATCAAAGTTTGTCCGACTAGACACTGTTAAGCTATTAATAGATTTTCAGCTTGCTATTAATAACCTTTTTTTTTGGTACGCGGCTCCAGGTCTATTACTGGCGAGTAAAAATATTTAAAATGAAGTTATACTTAAGAAATTTTTTGCTTTCCCAATGTTTCAACATAATTGTGTATCCCTTTAAGCTGTAAGAATTTATGAGTTTTTCATCGACATCAACATCATTAAGGCACATTTATACGAGGTAGGAAGTAAACAATGACGTATTCGGGTCAAAAAAAATCTTTTATAACTGAACCGATAGAAAATTTCAGAAAAAAGTACTTTACAAAATCAGAAACTAAACTGTCTTTCTAAAATATATTGCAAGAGCAATTTCTTTCTTATAATGCAAACAACTCTTTCAAAACAAAATACAATTATTTTCACTTTCAGTCAATGTTTTCACAGTTTCACAAATTACTATAGAGTATTTGCCTCCCCCAGATTCCATGGAACTAAGCTCTTTGGATGTGTGGGAATGAGCACCCACCTGTGGACCAGATCCTGTCGTTTTAAAACTGATTTGGAGTGAGTTAGCCATAAGTCGCCACGCTGGCAAGACAGGTTGGCGAGTGTGGGGATGATATAGGGAAGGAATTTGGCGTTTAGGTAGGATAACACTGGGGTTTGGTCCTGGTTTCCTCTAAGTAGGGAATGGAGGAAGAACCAGGAGCTCGCGGGAGCAGGGACGCTGCCCACGCAGCCCTAAACTAAGCCTACCCTCTATCGGGATCATAGAGGGGTACCTACCCGCTACCACCTACTACTACATTAGTGTAGAATAAACTGTCATATATCTTCTATATTATCAGTTTTAAAAATAATGTAAAACAAACATTTGTCAAGCATTTTTAAATTATCATACTTTTACTTTTCAGGCTGTATTAGCTGGTATTATCGTAGTCTCGCTTAAAGGAATGTTGGTGCAAGTAACTCAACTTGTATCTTACTATAAACTCAGTAAGTTTGACGCCTTAGTTTGGATAACAACTTTTGTCTCAGTTGTATTTATAAGCATGGAAATTGCATTAATGGTTGGAATAAGTTTATCACTTTTATCCATCTTTATTGCCAGTTTCAAACCTTATACCTGCCTTTTGGGATCTGTACCACATACTGATCTTTATTTGGATATGAATAGATACAAAGGGGTAAGTAATAGTGCTATTAATATGTATATCTAGAACTAAAGTTATTTTATATTTCCACTTTAAACAAATATTTAGTACTTATAATGCATTATTTACTTCTTTTCTACCAGAGAAAATGAAAATTTCATAGTAATTCTTAATTTTTAAATCAAAATTTTATTTTAATTTAAAAAGAAAGATCCAGCAACAGTTAAAATAGAATATTTTTATGTTAAAAGTATGGACTTCTTTTGTAGGCAAAAGAAATAGAAGGATTAAAAATATTCCATTATTGTGGAGGAATTAACTTTGCTACCAAGGGTATATTCAAGACCGAATTGTACAGACTTATTAACCTTAATCCTCAAAAGGAACTCATTTCTCGTGAAAAATTGGACAAGATCATGAATAAGGTAATACATAAGATAGCCTTTGTATGTATGTATGTGTGTAACCCATTGTACCTCCTGTGCCTGTGGGCATAGGATAGTCGAAATTTTTTTCCATTTCTGCCTGTCTTTCGCGATGTAACTCATCTGTCTAGTCTAACGGTTATATACGCCAGTCAATGGGAACAAGAAGAGGATATTACTTCCGAATTCTATCCTACTGCATGGATTTTAATATTTTAGGAATAGCCTCTACTTATCTCCTAATTCAAAGTCTACCCTATGCCGATGTGTGCTTTTATCTTGGGGGTGGTTCCCACCCCTTCTCAGGGGTGGAAAATTATTTGGTTAAAATAATCACGGAATTCGCTAGGAACTGCCAATTCTAGAATTCGCAAATTCTAAAATTTGCTAGAGAACCTAATTTTACGCAAAAACTGTTTTAAAATTTTTTTTTGAAAATTCAATACATTTTAAGTTACTCGTCGTTGAAAATTGGCCATTTTCATTGAAACATAACACCTTTTCGAACGGGTTTTTGCGAATACCTTAAAAACTATGCATCTAACTAAAAAAATTTTAAAAACATTTTTGTAGGTTATAAAAAACAGAGAGATACTTGCCTCCATAAATCTTCTAGTTATAATACAAAAAGAGATATGGTAGGTGAAAAGAGTTTGTTTTTTTGGTACATGCTCAAATTGGTGTATTTAACTTGAAATAACAGAGAAACGGTCGATTTTAGGTATATAATGCTACCAATAACTTTTTTAGTTTTTAAACCGGTTCAACTTTTTGAACATAGGAATAACATTATAATAAAATAAAAAGTATTGTAGAAGGAAAACTATGTATTTAAATTCTGATGGATATGGGGTTAAATATACTTCTCATTTCTTCTTAAAATACATTAGTCATCAATTTTTGCACCATACTCGCTTAGTTTGAATGTAATCGACATTTAAGATTGCTCGTTTTAAAGGTATTTTCAAGCACAACAAAAGATATTAGTACCATTATACACGTAAAATCCACCGTTTCTCTATTATTTCAAGTTGAATTCACCGATTTGAGCATGCACCAAAAAAACAAAATCCTCTCACCTACCAAATCCCTTTTTGTATTATAACTAGAAGATTTATGAAGGAACGAATCTCTTTGTTTTTTTATAAGCTACAAAAATATTTTATCTACTCTATGTCATATTATGTGTAAGTTTTTAGTTTGTGAAAACTGTCATTATAGATAGCAGTGCGTGAAGTGTTGAAAGTGAGCGTGAAGTAACAATGTATTTTAAATGGGACTTACTTTTTCGCACTGTTTTTAACACACGTGTATATAATCAAATATCCTTAACTTTCGCGTTGTCATGGTGATGACATAATGAGCAATAAATTACGAAAAAAGTTTTGACAGTTTTGTGGTTTGAAAGAAGTTAGAAATTTTAAATATCAAAGTTCTAAAAATTATAGAATAGAAATGAATTCCAGTGACGAAGAGTTACAATTTTTTTATTTGCTTATGGTAGAGTAGATAAAATATTGTATGAAACTGTGCGTGAAGTAATTTTTGCGAACTTACGCGATGTATAGCACTCGCTCCGCTGTCGCTCGTGCTCTAAATATCGCGTGCGTTCGCAAAAAGCATACTTCACGAACTGTTTCATAAATAACTATTACATAGTTTTTTTATTAGATGCATAGTTTTTAAGGTATTCGCAAAAAATTCGTCATTTTTCAATGAAAATGGCCAATTTTCAACCACGAGTAACTCAAAAAGTATTGAGTTTTCAAAAAATGATTATAGAACCGTTTTTGCTTAGAATTAGGTTCTCTAGCATTTTCCGTGGCTATTTTAACCAAAAAATATTCGCCCCCGAGAAGGGGTGGGAACCACCCCCAAGATAAAAGTGCACATTGGCATAGGTAGACTTTGTTTCTTGAGATATTCCCTACTTACTGTGAAAATATCAAGTAAATCGATGTAAATACCCTCATTGACTGCCCTAATATTGGCTTCTGCTTGGGTACTTCTAATCCAAGTTTCCTTTGGCCGTCCTTGTTTTCTTCTTCCTTGTGGGTTCCAATTATCTTTGGAATTTCGTTTTTGATTTTTTTAAGTATGTTCCAGCCCTCCAAACTTCGGTTTGCGTATTTGTTTTCCAATTTCCTTTTCTTCTGCTCGAGCCAGAGCTCACGGTTACTTATAACTTCGGGCCACCATATTTTAAATATTCTTCTTTGACATCTATTTATGAAATCCTGGAGTTAATTTTCTATTGTTTTAATAACTCTTCACGATTCTGCCCCATAGAATGGTTAATCCATCGATTGAAGACTTTTACTTATAAAGATGAAGTTTTTCAATCCTAAAAGCCTAGCGGGTAATTTTATGTAAGAAGTGGGCTACAATTTGATTCTGGGACTTAAATTCACACCCAATATATCCGACTTACTAGCCACTATGAATAGCCACGTTATTTACCCTGATTTCTCACGCTATTAATCATGATTCCTAACGAACTTTAAGTCGTAGTGAAATTCTGAGCACACCAAAAGTACGAGCGGGTAATTTTATGTAAGAAGTGAGCTACAATTTGATTCTGGGACTCAAATTGACACCCAATATATCCGACTAACTAGCCACTATGAATAGCCACGTTATTTACCCTGATTTCTCACGCTATTAATCCTGATTCCTGACGAACTGTAAGTCGTAGCGAAATTCTGAGCACGCCAAAGAACGAGCGGGTAATTTTTTGTAAGAAGTGGGCTACAATTTGACTTTGGGACTAAAATTGACACCCAATGTATTGGACTAATTAGCAACTATGAATAGCCACGTTATTTACCCTAATTTCTTACGCTATTATCCCTGATTTCTGACGAACTGTACTTCGTAGTAAAATTCTGAGCACACCAGAAGAAGGAGCGGATAATTTTATGTAAGAAGTGGGCTAAAATTTGATTCTGGGACTCAAATTGACACCCAATATATCCGACTAACTAGCCACTATGAATAGCCACGTTATTTACCCTGATTTCTCACGCTATTAATCCTGATTCCTGACAAACTGTAAGTCGTAGCGAAATTCTGTATACCCTAATTTGTTTCGAATACCCTATTTGTTTCAGTTGCAATGTGTGGGAAGAGCTCTCGGTGCTGGTCAGTTAGGATATGGAGAACAAGCCTGCGCTCTCTCCGATGAGATTCCAATAAGAATCGAAAATTGCGATTCAGAGAGCTGGATTGCACTCCGTATTTTAATTGAAAAGTAAGATTGTTTTGTCATCGCATTGCAACTGAATAATAAAAATGGTATAAATTTTTATTTTATATTCGTATTACTCCGTAGAGTAACTAGGTGCATTTTCCGTTGAAACTTTACCAAGCTGCAGACAGGGGATGTGAATTGCATAGTGTAGAATTCCTTCCCTTTGTCTTCACTGCAGCATCCATTTGGCTTGCAAATTGTAGAAGCCTTGGAGGTGTCACCAGGTAAATATACCAATAAGTTTTTCAATTTAAAAATCTTTTAGTAATATTTTTAATATTTTCAGTATTATTAATGTTGCTTTTAGGATTGAAAAACTTCATCTTTCAATTACCAGATGACGCTAGTCACCTACCCTATTTGTTTCAGTTGCAATGTGTGGGAAGAACTCTTGCTGCTGGTCAGTTAGGATATGGAGAACAAGCCTGCGCTCTCTCCGATGAGATTCCAATAAGAATCGAAAATCGCGATTCAGAGAGCTGGATTGCACTCCGTATTCTAATTGAAATGTAAGATTGTTTTGTCTTCGCATTGCAACTGAATAATAAAAATGGTATATATTTTTACTTTTACTTTTGTATGGGTTGTCAGGGTGCTTGTACGCCATATCTTATTTAATCTTGCGAAAGCGCTCCTGGCCTTATTTATTCTTTTGTCGAGGTCTCTGAGTATTCCATTATTTTTTGGCATAGTACTTTCTAGATAGTTAAATTCATCTATTTCTTCTATAATTCCTTCTCTTACTCTTAGTTGTATATTTTGTGTCGTATTTAAGCTCATCGATTTGGTCTTTCCTTTATTTATTTTTAATCCGACTTTGCTCTCTTCTGTTTCTAACGCTATTTGTATATTGCTATAGCTTTTCCCGCATATGTTGCCTGTTTTGCGACAATAAGCATAATATAGCATCTACAAAATCTAGATCTTCAAGTTGTTCCGTTAACCCCCATTGATTCCTCTCTTCTTGTTATTTATGGCTATCTTCATTACGTCATCTAATAATACGGAGAACAGTAGTGGCGATAGTAAACATCCTTGTTTAACCCCTGTTCTTATTCAAATTGTCTAGTTTCCCGTATGACACGTTCTCCAATTATCTGTTATCTATTTTTATGTGAGCTGTTTGGTTATAATATAAGTTTAGACTGAAGATTATTGTATTGTCCTTTTCATAGGCATTTTTCAGTGCGTCACAAATGATAGAAAAAAGGTAAGTCCGTGATAATACACATTTATAACAATTATTCTAACATGACATTTTAGTTAAATCTGACAGTTGCCACATTTTATTTCCAATTTGGCATAAAAACAAATCAATTGTGTTTATTGCTTTTATAAAATGGTATTTTCTTTTATTTGTATAGTCTTATGAATTGTACAGATTATATTCGTAGATATATTATTACGTACGTAATTCGTAATTTTTTTTAATTATAGCGCCATCTATCGACAACTAGAATAAATGTTATAAATGTCTGTAATCACGGACGTGCCTTTTTTCTGTCACATATAATTTAATGCGTTAGAAAGGAATCAAAAAACTGTGACGCACTGAAAGATGCCTATGAGAAAAAGATTATATTATTTTTAATTATGCGCATTTTCAGGATCTACCTCCTACCGAGTTCAAAGAAAAAGTTAAAAAATTGGAAAGTAAAATAAATAGAGATCTCAAATGCATAATCTTGGACTTTTCTTCGGTGAGCTGTTTAGACCCGTGTAGTGTCACAATGTTGAGAAATGAAATGGCCGAGTTTAAAAAGCTTGATATTACTTTCTATGTGGCAGCATGCTCTGGTAGGTATTATCTTTTTGAATTTTCTCTAATTCACCTATTTCTCAGTCTACCGTATGTAGTGTATTAATAGGCCTGGAACCCGCGTACCAAAAAAAAAGTTGATTGATAGAAAGCTGAAAATTTGTTAATAGCTTAACGGTGTCTAGTCAGACAAACTTTGATGCACGGGAACACTGAAACAGGGTAAGTTTTAATTGTGGAATAGTTTAAAAATTTGGAACGTCAGATTACAAAAACGTCCCATGTATTTTGTCGGACAGAATATCCAATTGATTTGTTACCCTTTCATTAAACTCTCATGCAAAACTCAGACTGCTATTACTAACCAACATGATTCCTGTCATTTGACATGTTCTTCGTGTTCCACTTATTAAAATGCCCAGTTGGTGATAAACACCAGTCTGATTTTTGCATGAGAGTTTATTGAAATAGTAACAAATCAATTGGAAGTTCTGTCCGACAAAATACATGGAACGTTTTCGTAGTCTGACCTTCCAAATTTTTAACCTGGTCCACAATTAAAACTTCCCCTGTTCCAGTGTTCCCATACATCAAAGTTTGTCCAACTAGACACCATTACTTTGTTAACAAATTTTCAGCTTGCTATTAATCAACTTTTTTCGGTACGCGGGATCCAGGTCTATAACAATAGAACTCTTCAGAGCAGCTGTAAATAGAATAGAGGTAGTGATGATGGTATCCAACCTCCTATTGAGAGACGGCACTTTCGCTGCCGAACACGCGCCAGCGAGTGATATGGTTACTTTAGTCAGGTGCCGTTCAACAAAATGGCCCCTAGCAAAATTCCATTCTCTTCGATAGGCAGCGAATGTGTTAAGAAGAAGAAAGCTGAGTTTCTAGGAATTGTTCTGAACAACTATGATTTTTTGATTTTTATTAAGTTCTTATATAGGTACATTTATTTTAATTTACATTTTCTTTTCATTTGCAGATGATATCTATAACTTGCTAAACAAATGTGGACTACTTTCAAAAGAAAAGGAGTCTCTTAGAGTTTTCCCAAGTATACACGATGCCGTGCAAGCTGCAAGTCACGCTATGAACATTCCAATTGAGCTTCAAATTCTGCCAATAGTACTGCCAAATATTATGATCGAAAATGAAGAAAGTTGAGACATTCATCTGCCAACCAATAAGGGATTAAAGTTACTTTTTTGCTATTGTTATGGAGAAAGCAACATTTTACAGGTGAAATTACTGGGCTGCATAACAGAACAAAACGAAAACAAAACAAAAAAATGTTTAAGTAAAATCGCTTTCAAACTGCAAGGGATAAAAATCGCGTTATAGTGATGTAAACGATGTTAAAATATGTGAAATTGTAAAAATGTATATAAATTATTTATTACTAGTATGTAAACAAAAAAATAAATATTTTCGATTATCATAATTGCCATTATTTTCCTTCTTTTTTCTTTCAGTGCTTAACTTCTATGGATTTTATCTATTAAGTTGGTCCAGAAGCTCTAACTGGCAGATGCTCTAATCAGAATATCAGTTGTTATTTGGATTTATTGCAAGTTATTCTTAACCATGAAGTTATTCTACCAAGTTCACGTTTTACCCTTTTTATTTACTTGTATTGCAAGTTGCTCCTAGATATCTCCTTTTTATCTTCTTCTTCCAGTCTTCCAGGGCCTGTCAATAATAATTGTATTCATTGTTTTTATGAGTGCATGTTTTATCGATGTCTTCTTTACCCTGATAGATTCTCATTTTTCTTCATCTTGAAGAGTACCTTGAACTGAGTCTTGGCCGCATTAACTATTTTCCTCCCCTCGTGTCGGTCTTGTGCAAATATCTTTCATTGTTGTACCTTCATCTTACGCAGAACACTCGTTACTACATCCTTCCATCTGTTTGTAAAGCGACCAACTGACCTGCCATCGGGCCTGTTCCAGAATGTTGTATTTATTATTCTTTCATTATTTGCTCTCAGTATATGTGTCCTACCCATATTATACAATATGCCTTGATGTATCATCGTACTGTTTTTGTCTCCATAGAGCACTTGGAGTTTCTGGTTTTATCTTTGTTTTCACTCTCCTGATATCTCGTCTATCTAAGGACCAAATATTGTTCGGAGGATATTCCATTCTAGGATTAATAATTTTGCTGTTTCAGGCTGATTCAATGTCCAAGTCTCACTTCCATGCGATATTATGGGGACCATTATAATTTTATATACCTTTGATTTAGCTTCTTTTGAGAGCAATTTTGATTAGCACATTTTTAAGCAGCGCCTCTTGGGTGTAATACGCTCGATTGATCTATTTCCTGACATAATTTTTACTGTTACATCTTTTTCATAACTGTTATAGATTTTTCACTGCTCCAAGTATTTGAATTCTTTGACAACTTCGAAATTATATTCATTTATCGAAATGTGTTGTCTAATTCTTTGTCTTATATTTTGGGTAACTACCATGTACTTGGCCTTATCTTCGTTGACCTTAGGACCAATTTTTCTGGCCCCGCTTTCAAAAAGGGTAAAAACTTCTATCGCATCTCTGGTAGATTTTGTAATTGTGTCGACATCATCAGCAAAAGCTAACGGTACCTTCGATCCCTGGGCAGCGAAGCTACTTGTTAATTCTGGTTGGATTCTGCTAACTACGTGCTATAAAGCGAAGTTGAATAACAAAGAGGAAAGTGTGCCTTGTCTTAAACCCGTTTGATTTGAAACTCATTGGATACTGCTTGGAGTACTGCTTCTAATTCTGATACGTGCACATGAATTATGCACACACGTCTGGGCTAATTCTACTTACTAGCTTTCTGGGTACTCCCATTTCTACAGTTACCTTCTACAGTCTATCCCTGTTTATAGTACTTTTTATTTTCCTTCATCTGCCATCTCCTCCAAGAAGGTCGGCAACCATCATGGCAATTCGCACTTTTGATACCGCTGCTCTAAAGAGATCATCAGAAGTGCAGTTAAACCAAGCTCTCAAATCAAATTATTTAACCAGGAAATGCGTCTTCTTCCACGTAGTCTAGTCGCAACATAGGGGGTCCCGTGGGCACTTTTAGCTTTTTTTATTTGATGGTGGTATTATAGGTTTTTGGGTCGCTGAATCCAATGGAATTGGTCTGGAAGCCCAAATGAGGTGCGTTTAATTGTTATTAAAAAGTTAGGTGTTTTTCAGGTATTATTAGAAGCCATGTAAATACATTGAAAGTGTGTCTTCTCTGGTGTTTTTGGTCGATGAATCGAATGCGACTAGTCGCCACTACTCAAAGTATGTTCTTATTTTGTTAATAACAAAATAATTGTTTATTCGTCAAAAACCTCAAAATAATGCGCTATCTACATCAAGTTTGTAGTCTTTTTCATAGTATTTTTATACGCTAAATCGATTGCCGCTAGTCGTGATAGCTTAAACCACGTTCCGACTTTGTTATTAATAAATTATTGAAAAAACAACGGTTTATAGTACGTCCAGTCACGGTTTTTGCTCTAAATTTCAAAAAATGACTTGGATTGACATGAAATTTGGCATACACAGAGCTAACATGTCAAAAAAAATAAGTGATTTTGTCCCAATGTCCACTTTTACCCTGGGGGTGAGTTTCACCCCTTTTCGAGGGTGAAAAAAAGAAAACTTTAAAATAAGTCCGGAAGTGGATAAACTGATTAATTCTAAGCAACTTTTGTTCTATACAGTTTTTTCACTAAGTCAATACTTTTTGAGTTATTCGGTTTTTTTTTTTGGTGAAAAATGAACATATTCCTTCGCAAATAACTCGAAAAGTATTGACTTTGTGTAACTGACTAGTGAACTAGTAAACTATTGACTGAGTGAAAAAACTGTAAAAAAATTCCTTAAAATTAATCAGTTTATCCAATTCAGGACTTACTTTAAAGGTTTCTTTCTTTACCCACGAAACCGGGTTGAAATTCACCCCAAGGTTAAAAGCACACATCGGCACAATATCTCTGGTTTTGTTGACCTGTTAGATACGTGTATGCCAAATTCCATGTCATTCCAAGTGGTTTTTTTTAAATTTAGAGCAAAAACCGTGAGTAAACGTACTATAAACCGTTATTTTTGCAATAATTTATTAATAACAAAGTCGGAACGTGGTTTAAGCTATCACGACTAGCAACAATCGATTTAGCTTATAAAAATACTATGAAAAGAATACAAACTTGCTGTAGATAACGCATGTCGAGCTTTTAGGCGAATAAACAATTATTTTGTTATTAACAAAATAAGAACACATTTTGAGTAATCGCGACTAGTCGCATTCGATTCAGCGACCAAAAATACACCAGAGAAGAAGTTAGCACTATCAATTTATTTACAGGGCTTCTAATAATTCCTGAAAAACACCTAATTTTACCATAATTTGTTAATAACAATTAAACGCACCACATTTGGGCTTCCAGACCACTTCCATTGGATTCAGCGACCCAAAAACCTATAATACCACCACCAAATCGCGGCGAGCTAAAAGTGCCCACGGGACCCCCTATGTTGCGACTAGATTAACGTTTACAGTCATACGCTTGTTTAAAATCTACAAAAATTTGATGTAAACAAGATAAAGATCTGGTCTATTGTTGATCTTCCCGGCCCGAAGCCACACTGATAATCATCATATAATATATCATCTGTTCTGCATACCGAATTAATCTTTGCAGTAAAATAATCTACATAACTTTGTAGATTGTATAGATTAATGATATTCCTTTATAGTTCTTACTTAGGTACATGTTTATCTCCCTTTTTGTACAGGTACTATGTGGCTTTCCCTCCATTCTATCTGCATTTCTTCTCTTTGCTATACATATTTCATTTATAAGGTGATGTATTTGTACAGGAAGTTGTTCTCTCCCTTTCTTAATCATTTCCGCCTGAATGTCATTTGTCCCGGGCTTGGTTATTTCTGATTTTTATTTTTTTTGTGGAGAATATAGTGCAGCAATTTATATTATTGGTTTCATTACTTAGATTGTGACCTGAATATTCTACGTTTCAGTTATACATTGTTTCCTATTATCGTATTTCTTATACAATGGTTATCTACGACGACTTCTACAGCAAAATGTAGTTGGCTAATTTCATTAGTTCATCTGACTTTGGAATTAAATTCTTGAACTCAGGTAATGAGAGCCATACCACATGGCGACTCTACTACTTAATGATATTCTTCTGAAGCTATTTTCTTGTGGCATTTTTGCAATTAACTAGTTTTGATGGGAAATAAGCCACAATTTTACTAAAAAATTATTTTTATTAATGTTTCGACGCCCAAATCGGGTGTCGTTGTCAAAATACAAAAAATATTAATAATGTCGAAACGTTAATAAAATCATTTTTAGTAAAATTGTGGCTTATTTCCCATCAAAACTAGTTAAATTATATTCGTAATGCAAAAGTACATAATATGTCGAACCTTTGTTTCCTTTTTTTGTACCCAAGTTGAAATAACCCATTATTTATGCCCGGTTGCACCAACAGATCTTAAGGTTAAGTCGAGTATATCATAAGAATTAATATAATATACTTATAATATATTACAATAAGAATACCATAATATAATAATAGATATAATTGATCACAGGTAAGAATCTAAAATTATGGTGCAACGTAAGTGATACTCAATGAAGCCCTATTTATAAGTAGATCTTAGCTAAGCTGGAGCTTAAGATCTATTGGTGCAACCAGGCATTAGTTACTTACATTAAAATAAACTAGATTTTCTCATAATTTATTTACAAACTAAAACGACTTTAAATATTAAAAAGATACAAAGTTACTTTTCTAAATTATAAATAACATAAATACTAAAATGAAATCACAAACACTATTTAAAAGGAAGATGACACTATCTGCTTTATCACAACTAGCTGACTCCTTTGTGGAACCAATACTGGTAACAATTCTGGTAACTACTTGATACCAACTAATCTAAATATGAGCATAACTTTGAGTGATACTGACTTGCAACGATATAATGGATACATACTTGGTTTATATAATTCGGTAGGTATTGACACAATTTTTAATACATGCTAATAATTGATATTGTTCGTCCGCTATACACTCAACGAAAAAAGTACGTAATATCAATAAAAATGTTAATTCAGACAACAAACGCAATACATAAAATTTGTCCAATTCTTGGTTTTATTGGAACAACAAAGCGATGTTCATCAATTCATTATTTTCGTTAGTTGAGCCAATGTATTACGTTTATTGAATGGACGAACATTCATTATGTATACCATAATATCACTTTATTGATATTACGAACTCTGTTCATTGAGTCAACGAACACTATTCATTGAAACAATAACGTCGTTAATTGACCGACGAAGACTATTCGTTGTGTCAATAACAGTGTTATTTCTCCTAACGTATTTCGTTTATTTCTACAATTATTTCCGTTTATTCTTACAATTAATTTCGTTCGTTCCCACAACAAATACGGTTATTGTTACAAGCAATTCTATTCATTCTTACAATCAGTTTCGTTCATTCCTACTATGAACGTATTTTATATTAATAATTACTGAATGCATTAGCACAATGTATGATATTGATTAATAATAATTTTTTAAATCCCCTTTTTTGTCCTAAACCTAATGGACTTTACACTGTGTGATTTCTCATAATATGAGAAATCATATTATGCTTTCACTTATACAGTGCGCTGTAATAAGTGTTACACTCCCCCCCCCCTTATTAACTTATTTATTTTTGGCACATAAGCAAAACGCTCGGACAGGTCGATTTTTAAAATAATCGAAGTATATTATAACATCAATTTTTCGAACTTTACACGATCCCTCTTCAGGTGACAGGCATAACTTTGATTTTTTTAAATGGGAAAGTACATCATGTGCCAGCTCATTTAAATGCGTTTGAAATAGTGATTCCAAAAATGTATATGACTTTAATACTTTTTGAGAGCGCAGGTGCGAAATTTTGATCGAATTCTTTTTAAACGCATTCATTTTTTTTTGGAATACTGAGAAAACAAGTAATTTTGAAAAATTTGAAGGCAGAATAAAAGATTACATTATTACCGAGGGCTGAAAGTCCCTTAGAATAAACAAAAAGTTTCTTTTGAATGGTATATTTGAAATTAAAAATCATACTAAATTTTCTCTTTTTCGCCCCTGTGACTTATTAAAATAATCATTATAGAAGTTCTCAGGGACTTCAGACCCTTGATAATACTGTAATATTTTATTCTGCGTTTAAATTTTCAAAAATACTAATTAGTTTTATCAGGATTCGAAAAAAATTTAAAAAGAATTCGACCGAAATTTCACGATAATAGACACACGAAAACTTCCTTCTACTACGGACTACACTTGGAAACGAAATGAAATTATTATTCGGCACTTCGGCAGAGGTAACAGCATTGTTTAACAAAGAATTCTTTTTAAACAATGGTAACACAGAGGAGCTAGGAGTATCACGATAAGGAAAACCGTTACATTTCAAATGGTCAAGCAAAACATTTATTGTCTCAACAACTACGTTTATTGTCCCATTAACGCATTGATTGTAGTTATTCAACGCAGTAGTAGATTGATTAATGCATTCGTTGTCACAACAATCAGTTTAAAGCTATACAATAATCTATACAGTAATCATATATTACTCTATATTAACAACATTTGTACATTGTTTTAATGAAATCTGTACGTTGTCACGATAAACCAAGGTAATTGCTTGTCATCTACGAAATCAAAAAAGTGAGTTGCTGTCAGAATTAAGATTATTTATTAAATATACGAAAATAGGTTATTGGCTGAATAAATTGAGTGTTAATTGATTAATATACTTTAGTTATTTTCACAATTATTATTCAATAATTGTGACAATAACCAAATACATTCGTCAATGTCTAGAAGTTCGTTGAAACAAAAAATTGAATTGTCGTTACAACGAAATACCATTCAATAATCACTGTTAATGAATATTACGAACTAAATTTTTTGAGTCTAACTTTTCCCATGCATCACGATTCATTTTCAAACAAATTAAGTCAAAACATAAAGTGCAACGTACACCGTTGTGTGTAGTATATAGTATATGTACAGTATACAAAATATATATACACATCGACGTTCGTTTCACTTTATGTTTTGACTTAATTTGTTTGAAAATGAATCGTGACGTATGGGAAAAGTTATAGCGGACGAAAAATATGTTCATGTTATTGAAAGGTATGTTTGACTTTAGTTTTTAACGACCCTGACTGACAGGAGGATGTCTTAATAACACTATATGGCGAAACCGGCAAAATATTAATACTAAGATGAAGTCAAGAATTTATAAAGTCAGTGTAAAGCCAATAATGACATATGCATCAGAAACAAGACCCGGTACAGCCACAATACAAAAAAACTACTGGAAACGGCGGAGATGAGAGTACTGAGAAGAATTACAGGAAATACGCTGTTAGCTTCAGATCTAGTATTAGTTCATTACGACCCAACCTAAGAATTAAATTTGACGGTTGATAGTTCAGATTATGGGATCGGAGCCGTTCTCTCGCATAGTTTGAAAGATGGTAGCGAGAAACCAATCTATTTTGCTAGTAGAACGCTCAGCGATACCGAAAAGGCTTATTCGACTCTAGATAAAGAAGCAACAGCTATAGTGTGGGGAATCAAACGTTTCTACCAATTTTTATATGGGAAGGAGTTCAATTTAATCACAGATAACAAGGCGTTAGTATCCATTTTTGGTCCTAAAAATGGGATACCGGTTACGGCGGCCAATAGATTGCAGCGATATGCAGTATTTTTAAGTGGTTTCAATTTTAATATAAAGCAGGTATCGACACAAAAAAAGTAGCAGAGTTTTTAAGTAGATTGCCTTGAAATAAGTCGATAAGGCTAGATTCTTCTAAGTTTAATATAGAGGAAACTGTTAATTTAAATTATTTAGCAGAAAGCGAAGAAATTCCTATTAATGTTAGTTATATAAGGAAAGAAACAGAATTAGATCCGATTTTGTCTCGTATAACTAAATATGTTAAGGCGAAATGGCCCACAAATGTTGAATTAAAAATTAAACCCTATTTCCTTAAACGAAATGAAATATCTATTGAAGATGGCGTCTTATTGTGGGGACAAAGAGTAATTGTTCCTAGTAAACTACGAAGTAAATTACTGAATGAATTGCATTCAGCACACTTTGGTATAGTTAAGATGAAATTATTAGCTAGGTCTTATATTTGGTGGCCATCATTAAATACAGAAATTGAAGTTCTCAGCAAGAACTGCATTCCTTGTCAGCACATGCCGGCAGATTCTCCTAAGGTTCCCTTACAAGGCTGGAGCATTCCTCAAAATGTTTGGTCACGCGTGCATATAGATTTTGCCGAAACACGAAAAACTCATTCTCTTATAATTTTGGATGCTTTTTCTAAATGGGTAGAAGTTTGTCCAATGTCTTCAATCACCTCAATGGCTACGATTGCTAAACTTAGGGAGTGTTTTGCTCGTTATGGTTTACCGGAAGTACTTATCAGCGATAACGGCCCGCAGCTAACATCGTAAGAATTTAAACATTTTACTTTAATTAATGGTTTAAACATTATAACAATACCTCCTTTTTCAGCACATTGCAACGGTGCTGCTGAAAATAGCGTTAAAACAGTCAAGCATTTTTTGTTAAAAGATATTGATCAAAGAAATATTAATTTATCATTGTCTAAATTTTTATTAACATATAGGAACACAGTGCACCTGTCGACAGGTACTTCTCCCACTAAGATATTTTTTGGAAGGGCTTTGCGAACGCGTCTAGATTTAACTAAACCTGATGATTTACAAAACCAACAATCAAACCCAGTTGATTTAACACAAATTAGACGTAACTTGATGCAAGGGCAAGAAAATAATAAGAAATATTATAGGGGGAGGAGACAGGTAGAGTTTGTAGTGGGGGATATCGTTTTAGTTAAAGATTATAGAAACACCAAGGTGTCGTGGTGCAAAGCAAAGATTTTACGAATTTTAGGTAGACGAGCATATTTGGTAAGTCCGTTAGGTAGTAAACTTACGTGGAAAAGACATTGTAATCAAATTAAAATAATTTTTAATAATAATTTAGAACGTACTACATTTGCGGAGACGATGCACGATAGTTCAGAGGAAAATAATATTCAAAATAGCGAGGAAAATGTTATCCAAACCGCTACAAACTCAACAGGAAATATAGGTGGGGAGCCTCAGCTAGACTCTCAAAATGATAGTGATGTTATCCAAGAGTCAGGCATCTCACATAGACGTCCAATAAGATCTAGAAAAGAACCAAAACGTTTTGGATTCGAAATATAGTATTTAGAAGTTTAGTTTTGTTGTGTTCCTAAATTTAGTTATAAGTAGGATTTTAGGGTGGGGTGATGCAATGTATTGGCCATGTAATTATAAACCCCACTCGCGACGCTCATGTATTGCTAATTATCGCATTATATTTTAGTTAGTTTACAGGTAAAAGAATTAACCAGTAGTATTTGATATGTAGTCAAATAAAGATTTGTTTTGGCTCTATCCAAGTGTTTTTGTACCAAATATTTCACGTTTATAAGCATCTAGTTAAATATTAGTATTACAGTGGAACCTCGATTATCCGTCAGGGCACCGGACCAAGGGTATGGCGGATAATCGAAAAGACGGTTAACAGAACATTAAAAAATTAAAAGTTCATAGTAAAACTCTCAAATTTTATTTGTATGTTTTGTTTGACAATATAAGGATTCGTGTGCGTACAATCGAATATCAGTTTGGATTAAAATATTCTAAAATCTTTGTTTGTTTTAATGTTGCTTCACATTTTGCAACGGCCGAATTTCTTAATCGGCGTGAGATCTCGCAATCTACCTTATTGGCTTCTTCTTGTTGAGAATACTACTCCATGAATTATTGCAGGTGCAATGCAGCTTCTCTAGCTTCTTTACTCAAATCTAGCTTCTTCCCTAGCTTCTTCAAACCTTTGTCGGTTACAATAGCATTATGGACATCGCCACCGTCAAATTCCAAGTCTGTGTCAGCTTCTTAATCTGTTTCGTCCGACTCTATTGCCAGTTCAACGATTTCATTATTTATCTTAGCAATCGATAGCCGTTTGCATCATCATCACAAATTAACCAATAGTTTGGCTTATCGCAATGTTCATATAAAATGAATTGATGCCTCAATTTTTGCTTATGTAGTCAATAAAAATGTACGGACCCTGACAGTTAACAGAGGTGACGGTTAATGGAAAGACGGATAATCGAGGTTCCACTGTAGTAGTAAATATTAGTAATTAGTAGTATATTGAAAGATTTTGAAAATACCATGGATCCAACGAGTTACAAATGCAGAAGTATTAAGAAGGCTATAAAGAGACTGCGAGGTGATAAAGAACATCAAAACAAGAAAGCTAGAATATTTGGGCCACATTACCAGAGGTTCGAAATATAAGATATTGAGGCTAATAATGCAGGGTAAAATTAAGGGTAAAAGATCCATAGGTAGTAGAATAATTTCTTGGCTAAGAAACTTAAGCTGGCTGAGTGGTATTTTTGTAGCTCAGTAGATCTTTTCAGAGCAACCTCCAATAAGGTATGGATAGCTGTGATGATAGGCAACCTCCGATAGGAGAAGGAACTACAAAAATTAGAAGTTAAATGTTAGTCAATGTAAATAATATTAACAGGAATCGTTTCAAGTTATCACTAATGAACATACCGATGCTAATCTCTGCCTTTTACATACAATGAAGTACCAAAAAGTAGCAAAGATCAGGTCTCAAAGTTTCAATTGTTTTGTTTTGTTTGAGACACATTCTTGTACACAAAATTTTTTATAAGAATTGTATTGTTGACTTTTAAGATTAGAAAGTTAGCGATACTCTCGAATATATGTTTTTGTTTGTGCTCAGGTGTCTAGATATTATTTTGCATTAACTCGTGTCTGGTAGTCAAGGAGAGAAGATGGGTTAAGTTGAACTGCAATATATTCTCTTTATCAGTACTAATTAATTATTGAGTGGCACATACTTAAATCAGTATTTTTTTCTATTCAACAATGTGTAGATAAAAAACTATAGATTTACGATAAGTTTCTCGGAAAGTATATTGTTGAGAGAAAGTTTCAACGTTTTGAAAAAATTCTACGTCCATCTTTCATTATCATCAGGACTTTCTTCACTGCGGTTGGTATTATTGAGATTTCTTCAATAAAAGATATCTTTTACTAGAAAGAGTGGTCATTGTAGTCGGTTAGAAAGTGTGGACGATCTTCAGTCAATAGATTTTGGTAATAATATATCTTTCTTTTTATCCATTCTTAGGGATTTTGTTGTTCTCCAATTGTCCTATATTTAACTTTTGGCTTCAGCATTGCTTTTTTAGACATCTTTAAAGCGACTTGTATAGTATTTTCAATCTTCAGTGTCTTTTGTCTGTAACCATATATGTTATTTGCCCGATTTTTTCTCTGCTACCTTTACTTTAATATCTTCACTCCGCCATTAGTTTGTATTCCTTTAATTCAGTATTTGTTCTCTCAAGGCTTCTTTAGCCGCTTCGCTTATACATTCTATTATGTTTGGATATGTATAACGCATGTAGGACAGACGAATACGTCATATTAAGCAGTTTAATTTCATTCTGTAGAGAATTGTGGATCTACAGATCCTCACAATGTGTCGGTAATGGAAAAAAGATTTGAACCCTTAAAATATAAGAAATTTCACACTCTGCCCCACTGAAAACGTAAACTCTATCATTGTACAATATGTACATATGTACAGCGCAGATTCTGAAGATGCTGGTGGGGTATGGCGTCTATGGGTAGTATTATAATCGGTGTATGAGAGATAGGCTATTGATTATGTACTATAGAAAGGAACTACAATGTTAACGGGGTTTTATTATTTCATATGGTCAATGAATCTCTATATATGAAAAAACCGCGGAGTGCTACCATTTAAAGGGGTGCGTTTTTGAGAAATATGTGAATTAGTCCCTGGGCACAGGTTATATTAGGGTGAGTTCTATGCATTTTTGTTACAAACACGTCTACATAAAAATTGTTCCTGGTTAAATTTTCTATCTAAATATAACTTTTTAAAGTCAAAGATACTTTTTTTTACAAAAATATATTCAAAAGAAAAAGCACAAAGAAACCCAAAAGAAAGAAATTTTGTTTCTTGTCCCATAACTTTTGTCCACGGGTATATATGTATAGACATTGCTTCACAGAAAAAAAACTTACATATTTTCTCTTTAAAATGATGTTTGGTAGAGGTCATTAGGATTTATAGTTTTCGAAATATGATTTTTCAAATTTCGCCACTCACAGCAATTTTGGGCAATTTTCCTTGTTATTTCGCAAATATTGTTCTGTAACTTTTTTATAAGTAACTTTAGGCATATTCATTGGTCCACGTAAGAGAAATAGAAATCAATTACCTTTAAAATGTTCTACTGTATAATGTTGTACGACTTCTTTTAAAGAGGTTATCTTTTTCAAGATTTTATACTTTTAACGCGTTTTTATATTTTTTACGAATATTTTTTAAATTTTCCATTATAACTTTTTTTTCTATATTTAGGTATATATTATATAATAAAAAGAAAGCTTATTTTGGTTTCTTTAAAATGGTGTATTATAAAAAATTCTAGGATTATTTTTGAATAAGATATGCTTTTTCAAAATGTAATAAGTACTTGCAACGATTTTTGATTTTAGGATTATTTTTTAAATTTTTCATTGTAATTTTTTTATGTGATTGTGTGTTATGATTGAATCTTATTTTTTATAGGTAATACTTTGGATCCACTTGACTCGGACTTGACTTGACTTGAAGCTCCTGCACCACAAGCTTTGCTTGAAAAAATAGCATGTAAATGTACCAAAGAATGTACAAAAAACTGCGGTTGTAGGAAGATAGGAATTAGTTGCTCAATATTCTGCAAAGGGTGCATGTGCATGGGTATTAATTGTGGGAACTCTAAGATAACTGAGGTGTCAGAGGAAGATATTGAATCTAATGCTAACGAAGAGATGGACTTTGATTCTAAAAATTTTTTAAATGTCAACGTTTAAATAATTTTAACTAAAGTGATGTTTTCTAAGACTAATGTTTTCGTAATTTTTGTAAATGAAATCATTTTAAATAATACAGGTAAAAAATACCAACGAATCACTCGGATTCCATTATTTAAATATAGATGATACACCATTTTAAAGAACAGAAAGTAAGCCATCTTTATTGAGCAATATATAGTATATTCATGTACAAGAAAAAAGTTATGAGAAATTTCAAAAATAATCGTAAAAAATAATAGATATGTTTTTTATATTAGGTATTATAATATAATATATAATATATAATATGTAATATATAATATATAATATATAATATATAATATATAATATATAATATATAATATATAATATATAATATATAATATATAATATATAATATATAATATATAATATATAATATATAATATATAATATAATATTATATAATATATAATATATTATATAATAATACTATTTTATTTTTATATTATATTATAAAAAATCGTTAAAAGTATAAAACATTTAAAAACCATAATCTCTTTAAAAAAAAGTCGTACAACATTATACAGTAGACCATCTTAAAGGTAATTGATTTCTATTTCTATTACGTGTACATTGTATATACCTAAAGTTACGTAGAAAAAAGTTACAGAACAATATTTGCGAAATAACAAGGAAAATTGCCCAAAATTGCTGTGAGTGGCGAAATTTGAAAAATCATATCTCGAAAACTATAAATCCTAATTACCTCTACTAAACAACATTTTAAAGAAAAAATATGTAGATTTTTTTTCTGTAAAGCAATGTCTATATCTATATCCTCGTGGACAAAAGTTATGGGACAAAAAACAAAATTTCTTTCTTTTGGGTTATTTTGTGCTTTTTCTTTTGAATATATTTTTGTAAAAAAAAGTACCATTGACTTTAAATGGTGATATTTAGATACGAAATTTAACCAGGAACAATTTTTATGTAGATATGTTTGTACCAAAAGTGCATAGAACTCACCCTAATGTAACCTGTGCCCAGAGACTAATTCACCCATTTCTCAAAAACGCACCACTTTAAATGGTAGCACTCCGCGGTTTTTCATATATAGATGTCCATTGACTATATGAAATAATAAAACCCCGTTAATGTTGTAGTTCCTTTTAGCTATCTTATTTTGAATTTAATCAATAGCCTAAGAGGAAGTATTTGAAATAATGAAATAACAAATATTAATTATTCGTTTTTTCATTATTATTATTCTAAGTTAACTTATTGTATCTCTTTTCTGTCAAAAATCTACTACCAACTTAAAAGCCTTCGTAAAAAATGGAAGTGGAAGGTGATAAAATATTTTTCCTAAAACGGAAATCGTTCTCAAAACATAAATTACACGTTTTGAATTTTGATAATGACTTTCAAACGAACTCTAAACGTCAAAGAGAAAAGATAATTTTTAAGTAAAATTACAGTGAATTTTCATTTTTGAACACTGACGATATTTGTAACATTTGACGGGTAGTTTATTTAGATTTCTTCTACACTTCTCCAAGAAATTAACGCACCACCACCTTAAAAATGGATAATTTTTAATGTTTTGAATTTCCTAAACCTGTTGTCCAATTTAAGTGATTGTTTTAATATGATATAGCCTTATTCTTTAACAATATTACTCTGTGTTTTTTTCTCAAACATCGCATCACACTGTGGGATATATTCTAGCATCTAAAAAAAACTGAAATTGAAACCCAACTATAGATTCATGTTTTCTCAACATTCTGTTTTTTGATTCATTCGTCTATTTTGGATAATAAAAAAGTTACGTAATTTAACAACTAGCCAAGTTTTTCATCAATACAGGGTGTTTTTAAATAAGTATCGGAAACTTTAAGGGGTAATTCTGCATGAAAAAATAATGACAGTTTGCTTGATAAACTTATGTCCGCAAATGTTTCGTTTCCGAGATAGGGGGTGTTGAATCGTTTCTTACAAACTGGCGATTGTCTATTGCTCTAAAACCGGTTGAGATATTCAAATGAAATTTGGTGGGTTGTAAGAGATGGTTATTGCGCATTTTTTGACATACAATTGAGAATTTTATATTCGCCATTGGCGCGCATACGGATCATATTACGAGTATGCCCGCAATGGAGAACATTAAATCCTTAATTTTATGTCAAAAATGAGAGATAATTACCTCTTAAAACCCATCAAATTTCATTTGCACATCTGAACCAGTTTTAGAGCAATAAATAGATCGTTAGTTTATAAGAAAAATTTCAACATCCTCTATCTCGGAAACGAAGAATTTGCGGACATACGTTTATCAAGCAAACTGTCATTATTTTTGCAGGTCAAACCTGCAAACAGGTGTATGTTCTCAAAAAAAATTGATAGTGTATATAAAATAATTTTTTACACACTATCAATTTTTTTGAGAACACACACCTGTTTGCCGGTTTGACCTACTTAGAAGTGTGTACAAGTCATTCAGTCTTTTTCAATTATTTTTTCAAGCCGAATTACCCCTTAAAGCTTTCCATACTTGTTTAAAAACACCCTGGATTGATGAAAAACTTGGTTGGTCGTTAAAGTAAACTTTTTACCGAACGAATCTCTTGTTATTTATAATCTAAAAAATGTTTTAGATAGTGTTTTTAGTTCGATGCATAGTTTTTAAGGTATTCACAAAAAACCGTCCGAAAAGGTGTCAGTTTTCAATAAAAATAGCCAGTTTTCAACTACGCATAACTCAAAAAGTATTGAGTTCTCAAAAAAAAGTATAGACCAGTTTTTGCTTAGAGGTAGGTTCTTTAGCCACTTTTTTATTCCTGGTTATTTTGACCAACAAATTTTCCAACCCCTTGAAGGGGTGGGAACCGCCCCAAGATAAAAAAGTGCCATGGTATATAGGGTAGATTGTGTTTCTTTAGCTATTCCCTACTTACTGTGAAAATGTCAAGTACATCGATGTAGTAGGATGGAATTCGGAGCCAAATACCATCATTGACTGCCCCATAATAATGCTCGCGGTAATGCTATGATCGCGGTAGAGAGGACACACAAGATTATAGCAAAATTTCTATTTACTGTAACTTTTCGAGTTTTTAAGCTATAGCAACAAGTTTTATGTCATTGGAAAGGTAATTTTGCATTCTTTTAAAATATGTAAAAATATAAAGGATATCTAAAAAATTAAGATTTTTTTTTCATTTCTGGTTCAACCGGAAGCCATATTTTGGGTAAAATTTATTGTGATAATAGATAATAAAATACCATATGTGTCTGCCAAATTTAAAATTTTAGATTCTATTATAGAGGAAGTTACGGGCACTCGAATATTTTTTTATAAAAGAGTCATAACTCCCCTCCTATAGGAAGTTAAAAAATCTGACTAATGTCTTTCAATTAACCGATAGGATATCAAAAATATATCAAAAAATAAACAAATTCCTTGAAGCAATTTTTGAGAAAATCTAGTTCAAAGTTATGTCAAATTTTCACCCCTTAAATATAGGCAACCCATAACTTTTTCTGAAAAACGATAAGATTCTTCCTATAGCCCCATCTTTAGGCTATATAACGACTTTTTCAAATTAAACTTATCTTGAACAAGTTTTTAGATAGGTAAGGAAATGTATCGGTTGGGCGGTTTCCCATGTTGGCCGCCATTTTAATTTGGAAATGTTAAATTCCGTATTTCTATTTACCTATTAATGAGCTAACTTTGAACTAACTATAACTTTAAGAGGTTTTGTTAAAAGCTTAGTTTCTCGACAAAATTCTCTTAAACTTACTCATACCGAATTTCATCGAAATCGGTCCAGTAGTTTTTGCTGGGCGGTGGCGACATACGTACGCGTACGTACGTAGGTACATATTTCCGACATGTTTTTATTTGCTTTTTAGACTCAGGGGGACTCAAAACGTCGAAAAAAAGTGAAATCTGAAAAAAAAAAATTTGCACGATCCTATAACTTTATCTATTATGCTACGTATGTAGTACGATAAAGGAAAAAACAGAATATTAAAAAAACGTGGGGCTATACTTGGGTTTTAATTTCAGTATTTTATAAGTGCTACAATACTCCACAGTGTGATGCGAACTTCAAGAAGAAAACACAGTTTTATTGGTACTGGTTACACCCGGTATTCAATGACAGTTTACCTATCTAGCAACAATATTAGCCATTACATCGATATTGTTCAAGAATAAGGCTATAACATATTAAAAAATCACTTAAATCAGACAACAGCTTTATCAAATTCAAGACATCAAAAATGACCCATTTTCAAGGTGGTGGTGCGTTAATTTCTGGGAGAAGTATATTAAATAAATATTTAAAAACAATTCCAAATTCTTCTGGGAGAAGTATATTAAATAAATATTTAAAAACAATTCCAAATCATTTTTCAAAAAAATAAGGAACCACAGAAAATAATATGTATATTCATTGGTCAAGTCAGTATCACTCTTTACCTACACCATTGAGCCGAACATCCTCTTTCCCCTCGTGAGGATCAGGCTGACTGCCATTACGGACAACAAGAAAAATATTAGGCCAAAAAAGGAAGTAAGCAGTCTACATCGGCATCTCCACTTCTTGTCGTTTTGCATTCGTTTTAGGAGATGTTCAGATCGTGGCACGTCCAACGTGAAGTCTGCTTCGGGTCGACCACCAGGCTAAAACATTAAGAATTATTCATATTTCAATTCAATTCAATTCAATTCGCGATGTTAAGTCACAGCGACGACCTCCCGTAGATTTCGGCTGAACTAGCTTTGAGGGTGTTTTCAATGGAAAACGCTGTGCGCACATTCATTTAAAATAAGTAATATTCATTATTTTTTAAAAATCCACAAGGAAAAAGTTTTCCTGTAGTTGGCTGTATACCATGTAATACAAAAAACAGTCAAATCCTTTATAAAAGGTATATATGTATTTCAACTCCCTAAAAAGGGCTACATCACAATCACATATCTAGTTTTCGACTGGTTTATCAGTCATCATCAGTGCTTACCTAAAATGAATATAACCTGGTAAAATAATGGATTTTGAAGTTTGGACTACGGTTAAGAAAAGTTGTAGGTTATACTAAAGTGAAGTTTACATGCTCACCCTCACCACCAAGATATAATATAACAAAAATATGAGAGTCAAATCCCTTTATAAGTAATCCGTCAAGGAAACATCGATTGAAATTGCTAACTTAAGCTTGGATGCTTGAAATATTTTTACTAATATGCCCCAGGTAACATCTGAGCTGTGATTTGACTTGTTCACATGGTGGAAGTGTGGCAGCAAGTGAGAATGAAATGGATAGAAATCTCCGAACGATGACAAGACAGAAATGTCAGTTCCACAGGCAGTTGAAAAATTAACTTGTCATAATAACCTGTCATATTAACCACCTCCACTAACAGTACACGTGAATACATTTTTAACTACAACATCTAGTTTACTGGATTTTAAATGATAATTTTCACAATAGAGTGTGTTGTTACATCATTTCTAATTTTAACAAGATGTACATCATAGTCTTTAAATATGACAAGTTAATTATTCAACTTCCTGTGGAACTGTCAATTCTGTCTTGTCATCGCTCGGAGGTTTCTATCTATTTCATTGTCACTTGCTGCCACACTTCCACCATGTGAACAAGTCAAATCACAGCTCAGATGTTACCTGGGGCATATTAGTAAAAATATTTCAAGCATCCAAGCTTAAGTTAGCAATTTCAATCGATGTTTTTACTTATACAGGGCTTTTACCTTCATATTTTTGTTATAATATATCTTGGTGGTTAGCATGTAAACTTCACGTGAGTATAACCTACAACTTTTCTTAACCGTAGTCAAAATTTCAAAATCTTTGCATTATTTTACCAGGTTATATTCATTTTAGATAAGCACTGATGATGACTGGTAAACCAGTCGAAAACTAGTTATCTGATTGTGATGTAGCCCTTTTTATTGATTTTAAATATATACCTTTTATAAAGGATTTTACTGTTTTTTGATTCATTATTTAGTTTTATATGATTTAAATTAATTATTGGACAATATACAGATACGGCAATTTTTCAAATAGGCCATTCAGTATGTGAAACAAAGATAACGCTTAATTGTTTGAATACGAGTAAGACACAATAGACGCATGTTGGAGTAGCGAGTCTGACATTTAAACAGTGTTGTTATATTTTTGTTACATCATTCCTTCTAAAATATTAGTCGGATAAATGAGTGTAAAATAATATTTAAAGCTACTACGATTTATTTATTGTATAATGAAAATTAATATTGCCCCAATAAAACTTAAATGAAAGAGTCATGCAACTTTTGTTTTTGAAACGATTTCATTAATTACTTGATTAATTATCAAAGAACACTGAATTGAGGAATTGATGTGTGGCAAGAGCGTAAGCTAAACAAAGTTTGTTTCTTTGTTAATTAATCAAGTAATTAATGGAATCGTTTAAAAACAACAGTTACATGACTAATTTATTTAAGTTTTATTGGGGCAATATTAATTTTCATTCTACAATAAATCGTAGTAGATTTAAATATTATTTTACACACATTTATCTGACTAATAGTTTAGAAGGAATGATGAATGATGTAACGAAAATATAGCAACACTGTTTAAATGTCAAACTCGCTACTCCAAATGTGTGTATTGTATTGTGTCTCACTCGTATTCAAACAATAAAGTGTTATTTTTGTTCCACATACTGAATGGCCTATAGGGTAGTTGAAAAATTGCCGTATATGTATAATGATTAACATGGAATCTTCACCTTTCAATATAACTTGGCGTCGATGTTGTATATACTATTTGTAAAAAAATATGTAAAAATAAATAATGAATATTAGCATGTACGCTCAGCGTTTGACATTGAAAACACACTCGAAGCTGGTTCTGCTGAAATCCACGAGAGATCGTCATTGTGACTTAACATCGCGAATTTAATTTTAAAAAAATGTAGGTATCACTAAAATTACTCAAAAGACGTTACACATAAATATGTAGCTTGTTAAAAAGTAGAAAGAGGAGATATTAAACAAAGAACAGTTGTACACAAGCAAAATATACCTAAATATTAGCATTTAACATATTATTGTAGAGGCAAAGGGGGCTTCAACATGATAATTCGAATTTTTATTTTATTTCAGTTTTATATCGAATGTTTGATGATTATCATCTACATATTTATTTTTCTTCTTCCTTCTCTTTATAAGCTATTATAGGGATGGGAAAAACCTACCGGTTATAACCTAAAACCCTTTCTTTTACTCCATAATAATCGGCTTTTCCGGTTTTTTTTGTTCCGGTTATAACCAGTATTTTCCTTTTAAAATAATAACCGGTGAAAAACCGGATAGTTACCTCTGGAGAAAATAATGAAATCAGAAAAATAAAGGGGAAGTTTTTATATATTATGGGGTCCATATATTAATCGACATTTACAGAGAAACGTCTATAAGCTTATATAAAAGCTAAACCATAATCAGCTAGACAGCTGGTACATATCACTACTCAATCCTAGTATTGGCTGGACGATAAACAGTGTATAAATCGACTGTCTTTTCATCAGTGTGCCAAAATTGCGAATTGCTGAAAAAATGGAGCACAAAGTTCATGATATTTAGCAATATACAGATAACAAAAGGTCAAATCTATATAAATTAAACCCTACAGCTACCTTGGCACTATAATGAATGAATACTGGACCAACAACTAGAATATGACAGCGCTCATCGAAAAAGTTAGATCCACCTTCAACCGAATGAGGACCGACAATAAATTGTTACACCCGAATGTGCTTTTCGATAGGGCGCACATTTCTCACAGGCCGGGTTGAATCAAATTTCTTGCTTGCGGTCTTTTCTGTCCTTTTTTACCGTGTTGAGTCATGAATCTTGAACACAGATATATGTAGAAAATGATATATATAGAAAAAGCAGGTGAGATGTTGCCATATAGGAAAATATTGAAGAACTCGACTGACGAGAAGTAAATGAGGAGGTCCTCAGAAAAATAAAAAATAACCTAAAAGACTTCAGAAATATTGTAAGAAATAAATCCAGATATGCCCTGCTAGAACTTCTAGAATAGAAGCCATCCCGAACCATTTATATATCGATTGATTACCTTGGTATCGGTATATTCTTTCAATAGTATTGATATCGATAATATTGATACTAATTCGAATGAAGAATAACAAACTAAAGTGTAAAATATAACATTATAACCTAATAGTCTAAGATCCGAATAAAGGTCGATCTGTACTCATCTGCTTGCCGGATGAAACATTGTTTATATTAAATTTTATACATAGACAAATATATCTAGCATGGGTTGCCTATCAAAATCGTGTCATAGCTATCCTTAAGGGGGGCCGTAGGGGTTGAAATCAATATTTAAAGCACATTTTTTTGAAAGTGTGGTAGAATTATTTTATTTTTAAATTAAATAGGCATATTTAGTACAATTCATGGATTATTCAAGAAAAAATTCAAAGAAAAATATTAAAAAATACGCCAACGGTGGAAAATTTTTGAAGAAACCTCAGAATATAATGAATTTTGCGGTGGACATCAGAACTCATCACTAGCTCATGGTAAGTTTTTCGAGGTAACGCTGTCGAGTTTTTTTAGTTTTATCGTCTTTTGACTTTTTGATATCACTCGGAAATCAAAACAACGAATGTTTTTTGCAAAAAGGGTGAAAATCAACATATTTATTATTGTTAAAAAAAATATGCATAAAACAAAAAATATCTTGACAGAATTAACTCAAGGAATGTCAAAAGAAAATATAAAATTCCAGGTGGGTCGGTCAAGTAGTTTTTGAGTTACAATGTCTAAAGCCTTTGAAAAAAGCGGTTTAAAAAACGTTTTTAAAGTATTGTCAACTTTTATTTTCAATTTCATTTTTGTCTGTCAAATCGTAAAATGATGCACACCGGAATATCTTTTTAAATCGCGGAGTAATTTTCAAAAACAAAATTAAGAACAGCTGTTGACCGTTGTTCAAGCGTGCTGGCGCGAACTTGCTGCAAAGCGAGTCGAAGGTAAGGATATTCAACACTATCTCCCTACCTCCCTACCTTCGACTCGCTTTGCAGCAAGTTCGCGCCAGCGCGCTTGAACGTAGTGAGAAACGGTCAACAGCTGTTCTCATTTTTGTTTGTAAATTACTCCGCAATTCAAGAACATATTCCGCTGTGCATCACTTTACGATTTGACAGACAAATAAAATTGAAAATAAAAGTTGACAATACTTTAAACGCGTTTTCTCAAAACTGCTTTTTTCAAAGGCTGTAGACATTGTAACTCAAATCTACTTGACAAACACACCTGGAATTTTGTATATATTTTCTTGAGACACTCCTTGAGGAAATGCTGTCGAGATATTTCTTGTTGTATGCCTATTTTTTGTTTAACAATAATAAATACTTATGTTGATTTTCACCCTTTTTTGCAAAAAAAATTCGTTGTTTTGACTTCTGAGTGATATCAAAAAGTTAAAATTCGATAAAACTAAAAAAGTCGACAGCGTTACCTCGAAAAACTCATAAATTAATAAAACCTTTTTGTATTTTTTGTTTACCATGATCCAATGGTGAGTTCTGATGCCCACCGCAAAATTCATTATATTTTGAGGTGTCTTCAAAAATTTGCCACAGTTGGCTTATTTTTCAATATTTTTCTTTTGATTTTTTTCTTGAATAATCTATGAATTGTACTAAAGATGCCTATTTAATTTAAAAATAGAATATTTCTACCATACTTTCAAAAAAATGTCCTTTAAATATTGATTTCAACCCCTACGCCCCCCCCCCTTAAGGATAGCTATGAGACGATTTTGATAGGGAACCCATGCTAGAAATATTTGTCTATGTATGAAATTTAATAAAAACAATGTTTCATCCGGCAAGCAGATGGGCATAGATCGACCTATATTCGGAACTAGTACTATAATGGGTACCTATTAGCTATTGATTAAAAAAACGAACATCGCTTTGTGGAATAATCGAAAACCGGTGTTTTGTTAACAACCGCCATCAATAAGCCATTCTGCTTGTTCATTGGAGGATTGATACCTCTATAAAAGGCTGTCACTCCATCTTTTGGGTGGTCGTCTAATACTCTTCTACCTATGGCAAGACTAATGGGATAATTCCCCTAAAGTAAGACGTCTCTATCATTTTATTCCAAATTTAAATAATATACCAAATTATTTTAACCCAAAAAAAGGATTGATAGGATTAATGGGACCCAAAAAAAGGATTCTCTTACAGGGCACGGTCCGTACCCTACATACCTGCATAGATTTAATTTAAAAGATGATGAATATTGTGAATGTGGAGAAATAGGCACACCAGAACACATATTATTTAATTACGAAAGCCAAACAAATACACAAGAATTACAAAGAATGAGGAAAAGACCTTGTTGGCATAAATATAGAAAATATAATACAAAATGAAGAATTATATAGTACACTAAATAATTTAGCGGACATAATATCAAAGAAACAATTAGAATTATATAATATCAGATGAAGAAGAAATCAAGTAAATATCCAACCTATATGAATTCGAATAAGAAATTATAAAATAAAAAATTAAAATTATGTATAAAAATATGGAATAAAATAATGGTATAACTAAATAAATATTTATATAATAAAAAATTAAAAATTAATATTAAATATAAAATAGAATAAAATAAATAAAAAATAAAAAATTATTAATCAAACAAAAAAAAATATAGCTAAAAACTTGAAATTTTAAAACTCAGTGAATATTTTCGGCTAAGGGTCTGAGGTTCACAGAAATACCATTGGGAATATTATACTAGTCAAATAGACCTACACAACTGGAAGCCCTATAAAAATTATGTTTTCACAAAAAACATTTTAATAAAAAAAATTAAATATTATATTTTTTTATTAAAATTGTGTAAAATTGTTTATTAAAATTGTTTATTAGAATTATTTGTAATTTATAATTTTCAGAATTAGTAATGGATTAGGGCCATTATTAATTAGTTAAATTAAATTAGAAAATTGTTAAAATAAAAATTATGTGTATCAACTATTGTAGTCCCATCAGGAAACGACCTGGATTAGTCTCAAGAGGCCAGGTCATTTCTATTTACTATAAATAAATAAAATAAACTTATTCTACCGATTGGTGGTTTATCTCTTGCTATTTTAGCCACACGGGTCTCCCCATTCTGTTTATGTGGTTATTCTATTCTTTTTCCTATTTAATGTCCATTCGTTTATACACTGCGCTTCTAACTTTTTTCTAAATTATATCTTCACTTCTCTTTGAATTCCTACGTTTATTATTCGTAATTGTTCTCAGTGCTCTCATCTCTACCGTTTCCAGTAGTCTTTGTGTTGTGTCGCGTTTTGTTTCTGATGCATAAATCGTTATATTATGTTTTACACTGGCTATATAAATTCTTGACTTCATCTCACATATTTATTTCTGATTTATATCTTCTTAAATGAATTGCATAAAACAGTTAGTAAGCCATGATATATTTTAAATTATAGTGGACATTTACGTGAAGCGCCTTTTACACAACATTACTCCTTATATCATAAAACATGACATGCTTCCTTGCTAATAAAGGAGTAGCATTAGCTATTTTTACCAAACTGTCAATTACTTACAATTACACACATCAATAGTACATTGCAATTTTATTAGTTAACTGGATAATTAATGTGTTAAATAAGGCGCCAATAATAAAACTGGCTGGAAATAGTAAAATATTGTTTAGTAACCGTTTTTTGATATGTAGCATGACCAACTAGATTTAAAAAATGCTGTAAACCGTTTAAAAAAGGAAAAAGAATTTGGGTCAGATTTATTGCATGTACCTATTGCATGTAAAATATAATTTAGGACTATGGGTACCAACACACTACCGGGTTTACAAAATATTAGTCGTTACAACAATCTGCCATATAATTAATGAGATCAGTGCGTGGAGGAATTACAATAATTAAGTTGCATATATGCAAGATTAAACGACATTAGATCTAGGACGGGTAATGTACACAATACGCCATATAGGGTTAAGTAGCTTCGTTTCTAAATTGCCATTTAACTATTCACTTCCCCAATAGAAAATTTATTGTCGATAGTAACACAAAAGAGTCAAACTTCAAATATTATTTATGGCAAAAATATTGAATATTCTGAAATTGTCCCGTAAAGTAAAATTTTTGTGATGGAATTCTTAGCCCTTCCAGTGTCATAGGGATAGGACTTCTTTTCCGAATGCGATGTTTTAAGTATTAAATCTGACATAGGCTATATGGTGGCCAATATAATCTTTTAACCTTCGGATGACCAAGCGGGGGAAATTGTGACCCCAACGTATGCTTTTCTTTAATAAATTCAAAAGTATTTTCAATTTTTAACTCATTATTTTTTTATTTGACTTTAATATCATTCTAGATATCCTCATATTTTGAACTAAAAAACAATTCCCTATATTTTACGAATAAAAAATATATTCTGAAGTTGATGAACATTCGCGACCAACATATTTTTAGGTCTGTCTAGTCAAACTGATTTTGGTTTTACATGAAAGAAACATGCCAAATCCACCATTTTTGGGGAGGCGTATTATGATTGAACAAGGATTATAAAAAAAATTGTTTTGGATAACGTCACACATATGTGACACTAGTTTATAGTAATAAAAATTTGAACATAACCCAAGTGTCACACATATGTGACATATACATTTTTAGCTACTACTTATAAAAAATCATTTATTTATTTAACATTAACAAAACTAAAAATTACTTCCAATAAAAAATAAAACATATAAGTTTAATTGTCTTTTCTGTGCCACTCAGCAAAACAGGGTGTAACACATAACCCAATGGGCCGTCCATCACTTCCCTTACATTCCTGGCATGTGTACCAGGCGACAGCCCTTTTGTTGGTTGCACTGCACTGTCGACATCTTTTCCGCTTATTTTCTTTTTTTAAGTTGTGTGCCGCAACAATTTTTTTCTGCTTGGCTGTTGTGTTTGTCCCAATAAATGTTTGATCACTTCGTCTCTAAACTGAAGGTACGGCATTATTGTTTTCTTTGACGTGTTCCTATTTTTATTCAAAAACCAGTTGCCATTCCACATGCAAATATCTAGTAAGTGAAAGAAAACTTTCATGTATCATCTCAAAGTTTTTCGTGGTGTGCCATAATATGAAGTCATCTGGTCAATTCTGTCAATTCCTGACATAAAGGAATTGTAGTCACGTATCATTACTGGCTTCAACTTTTTCTGGCCTCTACGATTTTCAACTTCAACCATTTCGGAACCATGCTTGGATGAAATCATTATTACATTTCTCTTATCTTTCCATTTTAATACTGTGACTGTGATTGGACCTCTTCTTTGCCATACGACTTCTACTTTCTTTAATTTTTTTGTAATAAAACTCTTTGGGTTACTTTTTCTATTCTTTTTAGTGTTCCACAAACGTAGGTCTTCTTTTTATGTAAAAACTTGGCAAGCTCATAACTGTTGTAATATGTAGATAGTGTTCCATTTCTCTAAATATTCAGTAACAAGCCTGTGAACTACTTCAAACGCATGCCCAATTTCATTTACTACTGTCCCCTTGCCGCTGTAGATTAGGAAATACATATAGTAAAAATCCATCAGAGCTAATAATATCTCATAAATTTTTATTCCATATTTACTAGTTTTTTTTTCGGCATATACGGTCGGAATATTAACCGCCCTCTCCACAGTAAGAGGGCTTCGTCAAGACGTAAGTTCTCTCCTGGATAGTAAACGTTAGAGATATTATTTATAATATGACTCGTAACGTTTTTAATTTTGTGAAGTCGATCTTGAACTTCTACGTCTTCCGGCTTGTAAAAACAAATACATATTTTCAAGAATAGCTTCAAGCTTGGATCTGGGCATAGTTTTTCCAAATATTGAAAAGTGATATAGTGGATCTATGCTCCAGTATAAACGTAAGTAAGGAAATTTAATGTTTCTCATTAATATGCAGACCCAAAAATTTTTTGAGCCGTCAATATTTATATCTATCCAGCGTCTTAAAAAGGAATATTTTTTTAAATTAGGGTTTTCTTTACGTGAAGCAGCTCTGTGATTGGTCCACTCTACGATTTTATCAAAAGCTCTTTATCAAATAGTAATGAAAAATATTGTGTACGTGTTGCATCAACAGAAATTTCTACTTTTATATTTTCTTGTTCAGTAAACTGATGTATCTCAATATCTTCCTCTACATCAAGCCAGTCCGCCTCATCATTTTCTTGTACCACATTTTCATTTGCATCATTCGCTTCGCCCTCATCATTACTTAACTCACCGCCATTATTGCTCGACTCTCCCCCATCATTGCTAGTATCCTCAGTCTCTCTTCCAGAATGAGAAGGAGAATATTCACTTCCACTAGAATAAAATATTTCATCATTATGGTCCTCCTCGAATTTATATTCAATATTTTCGGCATTTCTGTACTCACTAACTTCCCTACTACTTACTAGCTATCTCGGCCTCTAATTGAAGGTCTCATGTACTTGGATGTCGTTTTGACGTTGTTAATACGTCTAGAACAAATAATAAGGTATTACACCGTGTATAAATAAGTTACATTGTTATATTACCTTTCTAAATTATACACAATAATGATACTTTCGTATTCGACGTTTACATACTTTCTATAAATTTATAGCTTATTTCTTATTTTTTTAAACGTCCACGTTGACTGTGGCCAAATTTAGACCCACTGTGATAAACCGTGGTAAAATTATTTTACATTTTATCACGTAAGTTTGGTGTCACACATATGTGTCAGCAGTTCTTACGAAAACTTCACCGTCACACATGTGTGACGGTTGGTCGCGAATGTGTTAGTAAAATACCGTCTATTACGTGTAATTTCAACATGACACTAATAATCATGTTGTGACTGGCTGAATGACATAAAGTCCATGCCATAAAATAAAAAAATAAAAAAAAACCTTTATTTTTTTGTTAATTGTCATTTTTGACCTGGGGTCATTTCCCCCCTCCCCCCCTTGGTCATCCGTGTAACAAAAAAAGGTTGGTCGTCGGAAGGTCAAATGAAGTGAAGAAAGACAGACGTACTCACAATCTTTTAATAATATGTACATTCTTTTCTGAACGTACACCAACTTCCAATAGCTTTAACAACCCCTTTTATTTATATTTCTATTAACTTTAACTACATTTCATTGCATTTCATTTTATTTTAACTTATTATCTTAAAGTTTATAACCAATATTGTAATTTGACCTTCCCTCATTTAATTAATTAATTTTTCCCGTACTTCTCTACAGTTAAAAGTTATTAGTATAGAGCACCTATATTAGGGTGGGCTGAAAAATTTTTTTCTGTAAAAAAAAAACACCTGAGGTAAAAAAAAAGTTGCGTTGTATTAAAATACAAATTTTAAGTCCAAAATGAGTAGCTAAAAATATTTTTCGCCACCGGCACAAGGACTCTATATTTTTTTAATATAAAAAGTCATTGTGGGAGTGGAAAAAATTTAAAAAATTTATTTTTTCGAACGTAGATCTTAGACAAGGCGAAAACGGCGGGTTCGAAGGGAAAAATATTCCCATGAGATTTTTTTGCATAATCACATTCGTGAGATATCCCAGAATAAGGTTCAGGAAGTCGCCCACGTGAAAAGTGGGCCAATTTTTTTTTAACAATTTTTTTTTTAATCAAATTGCCAGAATCAATATTTTTGACCCGAACAATTTTTTCTTTAATTTTTTGGACCATTCTGGGCAAAAAATGTCTCTTATAATTTTTCTCTAAAGTTGATCGTTTTCGACTTATAAGCAATTTAAAATAGAAAAAAAAACGAAAAATGGCGATTTTCCAGGCTTAATAACTCGGTTAAAAGTTATTATTATGAAAGTCAATATATGACTAAATCAAAGTTTAAAGCCCCCCCTACAAGATCCTGAAGACATTTTTGTCATTATTTTATTACTAAGCTGTTATTTTTAAGTAATAATAATAAGCCCCATGCACGTGTTCGGCCGCCGTAAATTCCGAGTTATTAAGTCTTAAAATTGGCCATTTTCACGTTTTTCAAATTTTAAATTGCTTATAACACGAAAAAGATCAACTTCAGAGAAAAATTATAAGAGAGATTTTGTCCAGAATGGTCCAAAAAACCTAAAAAAAATAGTCCGGGCCAAAAATATTGATTTTTGCAATTTGATTAAAAAAAATTGTTACAAAAAAATTGGCCCACTTTTCACGTGGGCGACTTCTTGAACCTTATTCTGTGATGTCTCGCGAATGTGATTATGCAAAAATATCTCATCAATATCTCCCAACGAACCCGCCGTTTCCGCCTTGTCTATCTTCATATCTTTTTATTATCTAATTTTTGAAACATCAGGGTTATTTATTTATTCTCAAAAAAATAATCTCAAAAAAGTTGAAATAAAATCTGTATTGTTGTGGCAGGTTCATGTATACTTTGTATAATAATGTATACTTTATTTCGGTAATTCGTAACTAAATAATAAATAGACAATAATTAATTTAGAAAAGTAGATAACCAAAGTTACTACGACTACAGAGATAGGGAAATCAATGTGTTAGAGAGAGAAGTACCTTCCCAATGAGTAAGAGTGAGATAGATGCTGACGTCACAAGGAATCTTCCATAATGGAATCTACCATAGTTATTTTCCGCTAGATGGCGCCACCAATCCGCCATTTTTATTCCATTTCAGTATTTTTATTTAAATTCGCCATTTTTAGTCCATTTTTCCTTGACATTAGGGCACTAAAGCATATCTCCGTTGTTATTAGTCCGATCGTGACATGTGAGGTATCATAGGAAAGGGGAGGGGGTAACGAATACGTTAACACAAAAAACAAAGATGGCGGCATAGCCAAAACGGCACTAAAGCATATCTCCGTTGTTATTGGTCCGATCGTGACATGTGAGGTATCATAGGAAAGGGGAGGGGCTAACGAATACGTTAACATAAAAACAAAGATGGCGGCATAGCTAAAACGGCACTAAAGCATATCTCCGTTGTTATTGGTCCGACGTGTGAGGTATTGGAAAGGGGTGTGTTGGATCGTGACGTACAAATGGATCGGTGGAAAGGGGCACGTTGCATATACTATATTTTATCTACGACCATAACATAATATGTTATTTAAACCAATCACGTGCAGAAATCTAAGCATTACGAGTTGTATACTATATTTTATCTACGACCGTAACATATTCGGCATTTTTATTCAAATTCGCCATTTTTATTCAAATTCACCATTTTTAACCCAATTTTCCTTGACATTACGTCGAAGAAATCTACCATAGTTTACCTATTAGCCGCTGAATGACGCCATTTTTAGTCAATTTTTATTCAAATTCGCCATTTTTATCCAATTTTCCTTGACATTACGTCGAAGAAATCTACCATAATTCAGCTATTATCCGATAGTTGGCGCTATACATCTCGTTAGCATTGGTCTGATTGGAGATTGTGGTACGTTAAAGGTGTGGGTAGTAACGAATACGTTATTTAATACATAAACTATCCGTTGCAAGCTGCATACTATATTTTATCTACGACCATAACATAATATGTTATTTAAACCAATCACGTGCAGAAATCTAAGCATTACGAGTTGCATACTATATTTTATGTACGACCGTAACGTAATTTATGTTTAAGCGGTGGTAGCATTACAGTGCCTAAACGGCTTAACGTAGAGAGGCATAGACGTAAGGAGAGAAATGGACAATAAAGGTTGTAGGTATGTATAAATGGCTTAACGTAGAGAGGCATAGACAATAAAAGTTGTAGGTCTGTAGTGCCTAAACGGCTTAACGTAGAGAGGCATATACGTAAGGAGAGACATGGGCAATAAAGGTTGTAGGCATGCCTAAATGGCTTAACGTAGAGAGGCATAGAAAATAAAAGTTGTAGGTATGTAGTGCCCACCGGTATGGGCGCACAAAAAAATTTCCCTAGATCTATTGACAAACTGGGCATTTCGCAACATCTGGCAACAGCGCCTCCCATAAGAGCCTGTGCATTAGAGTTAGACAGAAAATCAATTTTTCCCCAGATGCTGGGGAAATTTAAAAAAAAATATAAGGTCCATTCTGCTCATTTTTGTCTCGTTTTGTGGTGGAGGCCCGACTTTTACGTCACGATTGGACCAATAAAACAGAAGATATAACTAATGCCCTTTTGGCTGTATCCTGAAAATACGTAACTAATGCCCCTGATAACGTATAAGATATAATAGAAGCATTCTTTTGATATGTTCAATCCATCCCTCTCTGAGAGATATGCGAGGTATCATGTGATTTAATAAATTGAATAATATAGAAAAATTAAACATAACATCATGCCATAAAGGCATTAGATACAAATGATTTAACCACCAGACACAGAAAAATCAAATACAGCAGAATGTTAAAAAAAGGAGTTCTGTATCTTCGATCCTATTGGTCTAATCCAGAAAAATCAAATACAGCATCATGTTAAAAGGACCTTAGTTACGTATCTTCGGTCCTCTTGGTCCAATAGGGACATACGAATTCTCAAATGATACGATTTAACCAATAGAGTACAGTGACAGAAAAATAAAATACATCATGTCAAAAGGGTCTTAGATACGTATTTTCGGTCCAATCGTAACTTACAGTACCTCAACCAATCAAATACAATGGCATAAAAATCAAATACATCAGCATGTCAAAAAGGCTTTAGTATTTTCTTTTCTACTGAGAAACATCCAAATCTTTCGTAAAATATTATACACGGGCGTTCTTTCTATATGTGCAAACTAGTAAACCTCTTATTTTTAACACGCAACTCTCAATATTTACATTATCTCTCCCTAGAAAATATCAGTGTATCAAAATGGAACACAAATATATGCAAACCATTAATTGCTAAATCTATCATTATATCGCTAATACCTAAAATACATATCAGATAAATTCTTTCGCTAAGTCCAAACCACCGATATTTCTCACATTATTTTCAAACTAGATTTAGAGTTCTAGTCAAGCATAAAAATCAAATACATCAGCATGTCAAAAGGGTTTTAGTATTTTCGTTTCTACTAAGAAACATCCAAACTTTTCGTATACTATCGTGTCGTATACTTTTGTATACTATTGGTTTTTATAATTTGCTTATATTTTTTTAATAAATGTAGCAATAACTTCGAAATTATGGCATTTAGGTATAGGGAAAATAACATGAAAAATAATCAGTATTTCTTTAGGACTTCAAAACGCAAATAACGACTTCTTGTTCTATTAGAAATACGGAAGTTCATTGGATTTCCAGAAAAACGGAAAATCTGACAACATTGTAATTGTCACTATAATATAGACTGCCTCAAAAAATTCTTACCCACCAAAATCTATAAAAATCTTGCAAGCCGTTTCCGAGATAATTGAGTGTTTCCATAGATAAAACTCACTCTGTATGCAAACCAGATTTAGAGTTCTAGTCAGGCATAAAAATCAAATACATCAGCATGTCAAAAGGGCTGTAGTATTTTCGTTTTTACTGAGAAACATCCAAATCTTTCGTACACTATTATACACAGGCGTTCGTTCATTATGTCCAAACTAGTAAACTTCTTATTTTTACCATGCAACTCTCAATATTTACATTATCTCTCCCTAGGTGCAAAATGTCAGTATATGAAGTACAAATATATGCAAGCCACTAATTGCGAAATCTATCATTATATCGCTAATACCTACAATACATATCAGATAAATTCTTTCGCTAAGTCCAAACCACCGAAATTTCTCATATTATTTTCAAACCAGATTTAGAGTTCTAATCAGTTGGAGAATACAAATTTTTGTTATAAAGTACGTTTTAAATGTGATCTCAAATAAAATCCCATGCACAAAACAAATTGAATTCATCGATATGAAGAAGAACTTCGACTTAGTGCAATATAAATGACAAAGACAAAAAATATATCTAAAAGGAAGATATCTAATAGAAATAGGTCGCAAATTTTCAAAGCAAAAGTCTTTTAGTATAATTAGAGTAATCCGATTGAGAAAATTACTTATTATGGGTATACACAAGATAATAATAAGCAAAAAATCGAACTTCTATTGATCCAATCAAAAAAAATCAAATACATTTGTACTATGAGAATGATCTCCGAAAGGGAAATCGATAGGTCAAAATGAACTCATTTTAAAGTAAAAATGTGGCTTATTCATAATAAAAATAATAAATAATAAATTTTCTTGCGCTCCTTATTGTTTTACGAAAGATACAAAAAAAAACACTAAAAATACACGATACGTAGGTAGAAAATAATGTCATTATTAATTGTGACTTAATCATTCTTTCGAATGTTTTTAGTACGCATGACTCTAAGAATTTACCCTGGTATGATTCTGGTTTCGATGGATCTTTGGACGGTTTTAAAATAATTCGAACTAAATATATTCTTACCAACCATCTGGAAACTTGAGGTGTGTGTCGATATAATTCTTTATTTGCACTAACGCCATTACTACAATCGGGAATTTTCTTAATCATTCTATAATGAATATTGTCTGTTCCAGGTATTTTAATTGCAATTTAAACAGGTTTCTAATTCATTTATGGAAAAATTCATCAAACCAAACGAAGTAAGCATTTAGAACAAGTAAAACTACTGACACAACGTAAACAAAGTCACTAAAAAATATCAAAGATACAGATATCAGAATCAGATTAGAACTTTCATATTATGATACATTTGTCTATGGAAGAAAATAATACGGTATGTACAAGATACAAAATTCAAGTATTGGAAAAGCCATACAAGAGGCGCACCAAAGGTTGTTACACTATATAAACAAAAAAAAACTAATTCACCCAGATTTATTGGAAAAATTTACTGTTTCACCGTATCATTAAAATCTTACAAAAAAAGAAATATCGAACTAAATAAACAATACATAATAGAACTAACAAGTAAATTACGAATATCAGAGTGCATGAGATACGAAATAAACATCTTACAAGCAAAACTATCGACACAACAAATACATATTATATAAAGAAATCACCAAAATAACAAAAGGCAAATATATCAGAATCCTATTAAAACTTGTTGGCTGAATGTCCAAGAAACTGAGTATATTTAGCCTCTTTTACAATATTTCTGAAAAACTTCAACGAATTTGTCTATTTAGCGAAAAAAAAATCTAATTCACGCAGTTTTATCGGAAAACTTTGCTATTTACCATTTTTATTCACTGTCTTTTTAATCTGTTGAGTAACATCCTTAATTTATTTTGATTTTTATGAAGTTTTCTAACCTCGTGTAATTACGATTTTTTTGTAGAATTTGGATTGGCTTTATAGGATTATGATAGGTGTATATTATGTATCTGATAACACAATAATTCCAAAGAGACATTCGTTGTAGCTTAGTATAAATTGGTCTTCTAATACTAAAATATTATAAAACATAATAGAGTAAAGCAATACAGGAGACTTAAAAAAGTGTTAAAATCTCATGGTACAAAAAAGAAAATGTCTCGAGTGTGTATTTAAAAATGGAGTTACTACAAAAAAGAAGATGGTACATACCTTTGAATATTAAAAAATATTTGAAAAATTTTAATTTTTTTTTTGATTGTGTAGTTAATACTACAAATTAGTAAGGAAATAAAAATGATTATAAATTAAAAAATCTTCGACGTTTGTTCTTAGAGCATGTGAAACATTAATAATTACCAAAAAATTACGGTAACTTTAAATATTAAAAGTATTTGAAAAATTTTTTTTTTTGTAGATTGTGTAGTTAATAATACTAAAAATTAGTATGGAAATAAAAATAAATATCAATTAAAAAAAATCTTCAGCGTTTGTTCTTAGAGCGTAGTTCGAGTATGCCCGAACTTTCCCGATTCCCAATATTAGCTGTGAGTTTTGGCATAGGACACCCATATAAAAAGCATGGAAAACGGAAAGTTTACCTTGGACAGATGACTTATTCAAAAATACTGTTATTTAGACTGTATATTTTATTCAAAAATAGTGTTATTTAGAGTGTGAGCTTTGGTATAAGACACCTATATAAAAAGCATGAAAAACGAAAAGTTTACCTTGGACAGAGGAGTACTGTGATGGACATTTAAGTCAACCTTAAACAAAAATTCAATACAAATTAAATGAGCCTTAGACATGAGACAGTCTAGCTTTGACTAATTCTAAATCTATTCCAAGAGCTATCGCATTCGAAAAGTGTTTTTTGTGTTACGAAATAAAATACCAAGATGCTACTTATTATTTATTTATTAACAAATTATAATAATTCTAATAATTTTAAAATTGTTTCTCTTTGCAGTTCTGCCTTTTTATTTAAATCCAAATTCATTAATTCACTAATAATTTTTCGTTTTTGATGCATTTTTCCATTGTATGATTTTCGTATCGCCATCCCATGTTCAGTTTTGTAAAATTTTCTTCTTTTTTCATTTGCTTCAACTTTTTTTCTAATACCTTCCTCTCCTCTTTCACACTTGCAGGTTGATTTTACGTGTAGTTCATGCTCTGATGTATATTTTTCTAAATTGCTAACGCCTTTGCTCGCTAGGGTAGAAATTTCATTGCGTATACTTGCACAGAATTTTCCTCTCGAATGTAGCCATTCTGATTTAAATACTCTTCTCTCGTAATGGGAGTGAGGTTTACCTAAAAGTCCATCTCCATCTCGACTAAGGGGTTTTTGACCATCAGCACAGGCAATGTATCTCAAAACATCAACACAATGATCCAAACAAATAATTTTTCTAAATGCAGTTTTTGGATGTAGTCTTTTCCCTGCACGTTGTATTTTCTTCTTGTAAGCCAACATTGTACATCCATTCATGTTCAATGGAAATGTTCGTATGCAGTACTTCCGTCGTCTGTTACTAAATGACAACGGCAAATGGAATACCATTTTACATTAGGAGCACACGCTAGAAGAGAAAAATCACTCTCATTTAAGAGTAAATGATACCATTCTCTTGGTGCCTCTTCGTAATCCTTTGCCATATCCGCGAGAGAAAGAGCATTAATGTCGTTGACACTCACAAGAGTCAGATAGTCACTTTTTGACAAAATAGACATATTTTAACTGAATATTTAAGAACAAACAACTGAACACTCAAAGCTGTATCACTAGACTAAACGAAGTCGTTAAATTTATCTGTCAGTCCAGCTTCCCCCTAATTGATTACTAATTGCTTATTACAAGTCTGACCTCGTCTAATTATGATTTTTGTAGAATTTGGACTGGTTGTATCGGATTATGTGTATCTGATCACGCAATAATTCCAAAGAGACATTCTATGTAGCTTAGTGTAAATTGGTCTTCTAATACTAAAATATTATAAAAGATAATAGAGTAAAGCAATACAGGAGACTTAAAAAAGGTTTAAAATCTCATGTTTATGATGTATTCGATTTTAACTGTTTTATTGTGGGTACCAGCTCTTTTTCTTTTTTAATTCTTAATAAAATAATCTAATTAGTTACGTGATCTGAGTAAGATATATACAAAAATAAGAAAAAAATGTTTTATTTCTTTGGAATAAAATAAAAAAGCCAAGTTGGTTGACTGGTTTAAAGTATTGCAGTGCAGGGGATTTGAACCTATGATCCAACACTTACTTATTTTCAATGCAATGTAACAAAGTCTTAAATCGCTCGACCAACGTGGCTTTGGAACTTTGCTCTAAAAAACAACGATGATATTCACATGTTATGACATTCCTATTGACAATAAAAAGAAATAAAATGTTTTTCAAATAATATTTTATTCAAAATACTGTTATTTAGAGTGTGAGCTTTATGATTATAAATAAAAAAATCTTTGACGTTTGTTCTTAGAGCATGTGAAACATTAATAATTACCAAAAAATTACGGTACCTTTAAATATTAAAAGTATTTGAAAAATTTTAATTTTTGTAGATTGTGTAGTTAATACCAAAAATTAGTGTGGAAATAAAAATAAATATCAACTAAAAAAAAATTTTCAGCGTTTGTTCTTAGAGCGTAGTTCGAGTATGCCCGAACTTTCCCGATTTCCCAATATTAGCTGTGAGTTTTGGCTTAGGATACCCATATAAAAAGCATGGAAAACGAAAAGTTTCAGCGTTTGTTCTTAGAGCGTAGTTCGAGTATGCCCGAACTTTCCCGATTTCCCAATATTAGCTGTGAGTTTTGGCATAGGATACCCATATAAAAAGCATGGAAAACGGAAAGTTTACCTTGGACAAGTGACGCCGTCTAAGAACTGACGCCGAACTACGCTCTAAGAACAAACGCTGAAACTTTTCGTTTTCCATGCTTTTTATATGGGTATCCTAAGCCAAAATTGTAATAAGCAATTAGTAATCAATTAGGGGGAAGCTGGACTGACAGATAAATTTAACGACTTCGTTTAGTCTAGTGATACAGCTTTGAGTGTTCAGTTGTTTGTTAAGAAAAAGAGCTGGTACCCACAATAAAACAGTTAAAATCGAATACATCATAAACATGAGATTTTAAACCTTTTTTAAGTCTCCTGTATTGCTTTACTCTATTATCTTTTATAATATTTTAGTATTAGAAGACCAATTTACACTAAGCTACATAGAATGTCTCTTTGGAATTATTGCGTGATCAGATACACATAATCCGATACAACCAGTCCAAATTCTACAAAAATCATAATTAGACGAGGTCAGACTTGTAATAAGCAATTAGTAATCAATTAGGGGGAAGCTGGACTGACAGATAAATTTAACGACTTCGTTTAGTCTAGTGATACAGCTTTGAGTGTTCAGTTGTTTGTTCTTAAATATTCAGTTAAAATATGTCTATTTTGTCAAAAAGTGACTATCTGACTCTTGTGAGTGTCAACGACATTAATGCTCTTTCTCTCGCGGATATGGCAAAGGATTACGAAGAGGCACCAAGAGAATGGTATCATTTACTCTTAAATGAGAGTGATTTTTCTCTTCTAGCGTGTGCTCCTAATGTAAAATGGTATTCCATTTGCCGTTGTCATTTAGTAACAGACGACGGAAGTACTGCATACGAACATTTCCATTGAACATGAATGGATGTACAATGTTGGCTTACAAGAAGAAAATACAACGTGCAGGGAAAAGACTACATCCAAAAACTGCATTTAGAAAAATTATTTGTTTGGATCATTGTGTTGATGTTTTGAGATACATTGCCTGTGCTGATGGTCAAAAACCCCTTAGTCGAGATGGAGATGGACTTTTAGGTAAACCTCACTCCCATTACGAGAGAAGAGTATTTAAATCAGAATGGCTACATTCGAGAGGAAAATTCTGTGCAAGTATACGCAATGAAATTTCTACCCTAGCGAGCAAAGGCGTTAGCAATTTAGAAAAATATACATCAGAGCATGAACTACACGTAAAATCAACCTGCAAGTGTGAAAGAGGAGAGGAAGGTATTAGAAAAAAAGTTGAAGCAAATGAAAAAAGAAGAAAATTTTACAAAACTGAACATGGGATGGCGATACGAAAATCATACAATGGAAAAATGCATCAAAAACGAAAAATTATTAGTGAATTAATGAATTTGGATTTAAATAAAAAGGCAGAACTGCAAAGAGAAACAATTTTAAAATTATTAGAATTATTATAATTTGTTAATAAATAAATAATAAGTAGCATCTTGGTATTTTATTTCGTAACACAAAAAACACTTTTCGAATGCGATAGCTCTTGGAATAGATTTAGAATTAGTCAAAGCTAGACTGTCTCATGTCTAAGGCTCATTTAATTTGTATTGAATTTTTGTTTAAGGTTGACTTAAATGTCCATCACAGTACTCCTCTGTCCAAGGTAAACTTTTCGTTTTTCATGCTTTTTATATAGGTGTCTTATACCAAAGCTCACACTCTAAATAACACTATTTTTGAATAAAATATACAGTCTAAATAACAGTATTTTTGAATAAGTCATCTGTCCAAGGTAAACTTTCCGTTTTCCATGCTTTTTATATGGGTGTCCTATGCCAAAACTCACAGCTAATATTGGGAATCGGGAAAGTTCGGGCATACTCGAACTACGCTCTAAGAACAAACGCTGAAGATTTTTTTTAATTGATATTTATTTTTATTTCCATACTAATTTTTAGTATTATTAACTACACAATCTACAAAAAAAAAAAATTTTTCAAATACTTTTAATATTTAAAGTTACCGTAATTTTTTGGTAATTATTAATGTTTCACATGCTCTAAGAACAAACGTCGAAGATTTTTTAATTTATAATCATTTTTATTTCCTTACTAATTTTTAGTATTAACTACACAATCTACAAAAAAAAATTAAAATTTTTCAAATATTTTTTAATATTCAAAGGTATGTACCATCTTCTTTTTTGTAGTAACTCCATTTTTAAATACACACTCGAGACATTTTCTTTTTTGTACCATGAGATTTTAACACTTTTTTAAGTCTCCTGTATTGCTTTACTCTATTATGTTTTATAATATTTTAGTATTAGAAGACCAATTTATACTAAGCTACAACGAATGTCTCTTTGGAATTATTGTGTTATCAGATACATAATATACACCTATCATAATCCTATAAAGCCAATCCAAATTCTACAAAAAAATCGTAATTACACGAGGTTAGAAAACTTCATAAAAATCAAAATAAATTAAGGATGTTACTCAACAGATTAAAAAGACAGTGAATAAAAATGGTAAATAGCAAAGTTTTCCGATAAAACTGCGTGAATTAGATTTTTTTTTCGCTAAATAGACAAATTCGTTGAAGTTTTTCAGAAATATTGTAAAAGAGGCTAAATATACTCAGTTTCTTGGACATTCAGCCAACAAGTTTTAATAGGATTCTGATATATTTGCCTTTTGTTATTTTGGTGATTTCTTTATATAATATGTATTTGTTGTGTCGATAGTTTTGCTTGTAAGATGTTTATTTCGTATCTCATGCACTCTGATATTCGTAATTTACTTGTTAGTTCTATTATGTATTGTTTATTTAGTTCGATATTTCTTTTTTTGTAAGATTTTAATGATACGGTGAAACAGTAAATTTTTCCAATAAATCTGGGTGAATTAGTTTTTTTTTGTTTATATAGTGTAACAACCTTTGGTGCGCCTCTTGTATGGCTTTTCCAATACTTGAATTTTGTATCTTGTACATACCGTATTATTTTCTTCCATAGACAAATGTATCATAATATGAAAGTTCTAATCTGATTCTGATATCTGTATCTTTGATATTTTTTAGTGACTTTGTTTACGTTGTGTCAGTAGTTTTACTTGTTCTAAATGCTTACTTCGTTTGGTTTGATGAATTTTTCCATAAATGAATTAGAAACCTGTTTAAATTGCAATTAAAATACCTGGAACAGACAATATTCATTATAGAATGATTAAGAAAATTCCCGATTGTAGTAATGGCGTTAGTGCAAATAAAGAATTATATCGACACACACCTCAAGTTTCCAGATGGTTGGTAAGAATATATTTAGTTCGAATTATTTTAAAACCGTCCAAAGATCCATCGAAACCAGAATCATACCAGGGTAAATTCTTAGAGTCATGCGTACTAAAAACATTCGAAAGAATGATTAAGTCACAATTAATAATGACATTATTTTCTACCTACGTATCGTGTATTTTTAGTGTTTTTTTTTGTATCTTTCGTAAAACAATAAGGAGCGCAAGAAAATTTATTATTTATTATTTTTATTATGAATAAGCCACATTTTTACTTTAAAATGAGTTCATTTTGACCTATCGATTTCCCTTTCGGAGATCATTCTCATAGTACAAATGTATTTGATTTTTTTTGATTGGATCAATAGAAGTTCGATTTTTTGCTTATTATTATCTTGTGTATACCCATAATAAGTAATTTTCTCAATCGGATTACTCTAATTATACTAAAAGACTTTTGCTTTGAAAATTTGCGACCTATTTCTATTAGATATCTTCCTTTTAGATATATTTTTTGTCTTTGTCATTTATATTGCACTAAGTCGAAGTTCTTCTTCATATCGATGAATTCAATTTGTTTTGTGCATGGGATTTTATTTGAGATCACATTTAAAACGTACTTTATAACAAAAATTTGTATTCTCCAACTGATTAGAACTCTAAATCTGGTTTGAAAATAATATGAGAAATTTCGGTGGTTTGGACTTAGCGAAAGAATTTATCTGATATGTATTGTAGGTATTAGCGATATAATGATAGATTTCGCAATTAGTGGCTTGCATATATTTGTACTTCATATACTGACATTTTGCACCTAGGGAGAGATAATGTAAATATTGAGAGTTGCATGGTAAAAATAAGAAGTTTACTAGTTTGGACATAATGAACGAACGCCTGTGTATAATAGTGTACGAAAGATTTGGATGTTTCTCAGTAAAAACGAAAATACTACAGCCCTTTTGACATGCTGATGTATTTGATTTTTATGCCTGACTAGAACTCTAAATCTGGTTTGCATACAGAGTGAGTTTTATCTATGGAAACACTCAATTATCTCGGAAACGGCTTGCAAGATTTTTATAGATTTTGGTGGGTAAGAATTTTTTGAGGCAGTCTATATTATAGTGACAATTACAATGTTGTCAGATTTTCCGTTTTTCTGGAAATCCAATGAACTTCCGTATTTCTAATAGAACAAGAAGTCGTTATTTGCGTTTTGAAGTCCTAAAGAAATACTGATTATTTTTCATGTTATTTTCCCTATACCTAAATGCCATAATTTCGAAGTTATTGCTACATTTATTAAAAAAATATAAGCAAATTATAAAAACCAATAGTATACAAAAGTATACGACACGATAGTATACGAAAAGTTTGGATGTTTCTTAGTAGAAACGAAAATACTAAAACCCTTTTGACATGCTGATGTATTTGATTTTTATGCTTGACTAGAACTCTAAATCTAGTTTGAAAATAATGTGAGAAATATCGGTGGTTTGGACTTAGCGAAAGAATTTATCTGATATGTATTTTAGGTATTAGCGATATAATGATAGATTTAGCAATTAATGGTTTGCATATATTTGTGTTCCATTTTGATACACTGATATTTTCTAGGGAGAGATAATGTAAATATTGAGAGTTGCGTGTTAAAAATAAGAGGTTTACTAGTTTGCACATATAGAAAGAACGCCCGTGTATAATATTTTACGAAAGATTTGGATGTTTCTCAGTAGAAAAGAAAATACTAAAGCCTTTTTGACATGCTGATGTATTTGATTTTTATGCCATTGTATTTGATTGGTTGAGGTACTGTAAGTTACGATTGGACCGAAAATACGTATCTAAGACCCTTTTGACATGATGTATTTTATTTTTCTGTCACTGTACTCTATTGGTTAAATCGTATCATTTGAGAATTCGTATGTCCCTATTGGACCAAGAGGACCGAAGATACGTAACTAAGGTCCTTTTAACATGATGCTGTATTTGATTTTTCTGGATTAGACCAATAGGATCGAAGATACAGAACTCCTTTTTTTAACATTCTGCTGTATTTGATTTTTCTGTGTCTGGTGGTTAAATCATTTGTATCTAATGCCTTTATGGCATGATGTTATGTTTAATTTTTCTATATTATTCAATTTATTAAATCACATGATACCTCGCATATCTCTCAGAGAGGGATGGATTGAACATATCAAAAGAATGCTTCTATTATATCTTATACGTTATCAGGGGCATTAGTTACGTATTTTCAGGATACAGCCAAAAGGGCATTAGTTATATCTTCTGTTTTATTGGTCCAATCGTGACGTAAAAGTCGGGCCTCCACCACAAAACGAGACAAAAATGAGCAGAATGGACCTTATATTTTTTTTTAAATTTCCCCAGCATCTGGGGAAAAATTGATTTTCTGTCTAACTCTAATGCACAGGCTCTTATGGGAGGCGCTGTTGCCAGATGTTGCGAAATGCCCAGTTTGTCAATAGATCTAGGGAAATTTTTTTGTGCGCCCATACCGGTGGGCACTACATACCTACAACTTTTATTTTCTATGCCTCTCTACGTTAAGCCATTTAGGCATGCCTACAACCTTTATTGCCCATGTCTCTCCTTACGTATATGCCTCTCTACGTTAAGCCGTTTAGGCACTACAGACCTACAACTTTTATTGTCTATGCCTCTCTACGTTAAGCCATTTATACATACCTACAACCTTTATTGTCCATTTCTCTCCTTACGTCTATGCCTCTCTACGTTAAGCCGTTTAGGCACTGTAATGCTACCACCGCTTAAACATAAATTACGTTACGGTCGTACATAAAATATAGTATGCAACTCGTAATGCTTAGATTTCTGCACGTGATTGGTTTAAATAACATATTATGTTATGGTCGTAGATAAAATATAGTATGCAGCTTGCAACGGATAGTTTATGTATTAAATAACGTATTCGTTACTACCCACACCTTTAACGTACCACAATCTCCAATCAGACCAATGCTAACGAGATGTATAGCGCCAACTATCGGATAATAGCTGAATTATGGTAGATTTCTTCGACGTAATGTCAAGGAAAATTGGATAAAAATGGCGAATTTGAATAAAAATTGACTAAAAATGGCGTCATTCAGCGGCTAATAGGTAAACTATGGTAGATTTCTTCGACGTAATGTCAAGGAAAATTGGGTTAAAAATGGTGAATTTGAATAAAAATGGCGAATTTGAATAAAAATGCCGAATATGTTACGGTCGTAGATAAAATATAGTATACAACTCGTAATGCTTAGATTTCTGCACGTGATTGGTTTAAATAACATATTATGTTATGGTCGTAGATAAAATATAGTATATGCAACGTGCCCCTTTCCACCGATCCATTTGTACGTCACGATCCAACACACCCCTTTCCAATACCTCACACGTCGGACCAATAACAACGGAGATATGCTTTAGTGCCGTTTTAGCTATGCCGCCATCTTTGTTTTTATGTTAACGTATTCGTTAGCCCCTCCCCTTTCCTATGATACCTCACATGTCACGATCGGACCAATAACAACGGAGATATGCTTTAGTGCCGTTTTGGCTATGCCGCCATCTTTGTTTTTTGTGTTAACGTATTCGTTACCCCCTCCCCTTTCCTATGATACCTCACATGTCACGATCGGACTAATAACAACGGAGATATGCTTTAGTGCCCTAATGTCAAGGAAAAATGGACTAAAAATGGCGAATTTAAATAAAAATACTGAAATGGAATAAAAATGGCGGATTGGTGGCGCCATCTAGCGGAAAATAACTATGGTAGATTCCATTATGGAAGATTCCTTGTGACGTCAGCATCTATCTCACTCTTACTCATTGGGAAGGTACTTCTCTCTCTAACACATTGATTTCCCTATCTCTGTAGTCGTAGTAACTTTGGTTATCTACTTAGAAACCTACTTAAAAAATGTGGATGTATACCCAAATAAAGTAACCGTTAGCAAAATAAAAGAAGAGCAAGAGAAAAGTGAAGAATTGTGGTGTCGAACGATTTTACTTTATTATTAATTTCTTCGTGGTCTGTACTTGGATGGACGGAAAGACAATACTTTGCTGTTCCAGGAAAATGCAAGTAAAACTGGGGTGAACGAGCATATCACAATGTTAGAAGAATCTGGTCCTGAGTATCTGCATAACATTTGTACTACGTCTGGCACTGATATGAATATAATAAATGATAACTTGCGAGATTTTAAAAAAAATGTAATTTGGACCTCAATAGCTTAGAGGTCGTCAGCTGTGACGGTACTGTCACAAACACAGGGCTTAAAGGAGGCATTCCTAGTGTTACTGGAGAATAAAATTGTAAGCCCCGTGCAGTGGTTTATCTGTCAGTTGCACGGGTCACTTGGAAAATGACTAAAAGTTTGCGAAACTCTTTCTGTAGCTTCATTTTTTAAAATATAATCATTAGTTGACGAATTCCGCAGCGACGATCTTAGTACAGAGCAAAAATACCTGTACGATATTTGTCAAGCAGTTAAACGTGGTGTTTGTTGATAACAACTTTCTACATTCTCGCTGGCTTACCACTGCTTCCCGCATCCTTCAGTTATATGTAGCAACCGGAAACCCCTCGGAAAATTTACAAAAACCAAGACATTTTGTAATGAAAGTATATGAGCCCATGTAGTTTTTAAGGCTCTTCTTCTTCTTCAGATCCAAATCCACTAATGGACGTTAGCAATCACATTTTCCATTAACTCTCTGATTCTTGCAATATGTTTTTAAGAGTCAACCATCATGAATTTATGGTATAAGACGTCTATTCAAAACAATAAGACTGCGACTATTTACTACCAGAATTAAAGGATTTAATCTACAAAAGTATCCACAGAAATGGATACTTTGGGAGTCCAGAATATATTATGGTGGCTACGTTATTTGACGAACGTAAACACATAAGACAACTGGGATTCCAAAGAATTTGGACGAGTAGACAGTTAAATTACAACGATTAGCGACATTTCGTAGTAGGTACCAGAATTATTTTTTGACGCCAAGGAGTACCTACTTTGAGGTTATAGACTACCAGAAAGTTTTATCGACAGAGCCTCCTATAGGGAAGAAAGGGAAGTTGTTGAAAATCCCGAAACCAGTCTTTTTGCATATGTAACAGCATACCCTTATCACAAACAAGCGGTTGAGACGTCCATCAAAATAGTAAGAGTAGCTTCAGCTTCTGTCTGTGGAAGTAAAAAAAGAGACGGTTAGGGTGTCCCGAAAAGATTGGTCATAAATTATACCACACATTCTGGAGTCAAAAATAGTTCGATTGAACCTAACTTACCTTAGTACAAATGTGCCCATAAAAAAAGTTATAGCCCTTTGAAGTTACAAAATTAAAATCGATTTTTTTCAATATATCGAAAACTATTAAAGATTTTTTATTGAAAATGGACATGTATCATTCCTATGGCAGGATCATCTTAAAACAAAATTATAGTGAGACTTGTCCACCCATAAAAATTTTATGGGGGTTTTGATCCCTTAAACGCCCCCAAACTTTTATGCACGTTCGAACTAATTCATTATTGTGGTACTATTAGTTAAACACAACATTTTGAAAACTTTTTTGCCTCTTAGTATTTTTTCGATAAGCGAGTTTTTATCGAGATGCGGCTTCTTTTTTAATATATTTACATAAAATTTTTATGGGAGTTTTGTTCCTTTAAACCCCCCAAATGTTTATGTACGTTCCAATTAAACTATTATTGTGGTACCATTAGTTAAACACAGTGTTTTTAAAACTTTTTGCCTCTTAGTCTTTTTTTGATAAGTCACCGTTTATCGAGATGTGGCTTCTTTTTCAAAATATACCTAAAAATGTAAATTATAAATACATTTTCAGATTATTAACAGGTCTCTATAATCGTACTTAACCCTATACAAATATGTGGTGGATTCGATAAATATTCAAAATATCTCGATAAACACTGGCTTATCGAAAAAGTCCTAAGAGGCAAAAATTTTTTTTGAAAACAGTGTGTTTAACTAATGGTGCCACAATAATAATTAAATTGGAACGTACACAAAAGTTTGGGGGGGTTTAAGGGAACAAAACCCCCATGAAATTTTTATGGGGCACACAAATTTTACTTTAATTTTTATTTAAGACTGCTGCCATAAGAATGCCACATGTCCATTTTCAATGAAAAATCTCTAAGGGTTTTCGATATATGAAAAAAAATTGATTTTCATTTTGTAAATTCAAAGGGCTGTAACTTTTTTTGTGTGCACTATTGTATATAGGTAAGTGAGGTTCAATCAACCTATTTTTGTCCCCAGAATCTGTGGTATAATTTATGACCAATCTTTTCGGGACACCCTGTATAAGGAACATACTGAAATCAAGGGAAGATATGCCCAAATATAAATCAAAGAAAGACTTTTTTGAAATGATGTGTTTGTTACTTAAAAGAGTTAACATTCTGGTTTTTATAGTTAAGTTTTATTTTATAGTATGGTTAGACTGTTATGTATTTTTGTTTACTTTTTATGTATTCAAAACAAAGTCGACTTAACTCCAAGTAAAATTTTTTTGTATACAAAAAAATACTCATATACCATACAGTAACAAATATAGTTTTTTTTGAAAAATTCTTATTTTCTATATAGCTTTGTGGCAGTAGAAAAAATTACGTAACCAAAATACTATGATGTCAGGTATCTTATTAAACACTTTTTTTTGGCTTAGGCGACCATAATAAACAAAAAAAACTAATTTGACATTTATATTAGATGATTAGATTTATTCGTAAAAATCTCATTCTTATAAAGCTCTGTGGCAGTGGAAAAAAATTAAATTAATAATAAAACAAAACACTGTGAAGTAAGTTATCTTATCATATATCTTTTCTGAAGTCAGTCAACTTAATTAAAAAAAACAAAATAAAACCCATTAATTAACGGCCCACCCTAACCTACATTGATGTAAACTGACTGACATCCCCTAGTCCTTTGACTGGGAACAATACAATCTAACAATTAATTTTCATTTGTCTTTTCCTTACTTCGACATTAGCCCTCAACTCAAAACATCTAAGAGCAAGGACCTTTACAATCGTACAAGTGCATATACAAAGTTAATTACCACTTTAGATGCATTTACGAACATTTCCATCCGAACGTTGTCTTTCTCATAACTAATACATATAACATTAAAATTAAATTTATAGTCTCTCCGTTAAAAATTAAAATAAATTAAAACTTAATTCCGTTACACTCAAAAAGTTCAACTTAACGATTTCTCCAATTACAAATCACAATCCCTACAGATAACTGTTGGTGTTCTGTCTTCGTTTTCTTCCATCTATCTTTTGTTTCACATCACACATCTATCTTCATGATCTATTCCGATACACTATGTGTTAACTAACCTACGAAGCATGTCCGCCTCCCAGTCCTACACCTAGTTATCCTACTAGCATAATCTGGACGTGAAAACATGTTACTGATGAACTTAAAAATCATCCCTTGCAACGGCATTATTTAATTCACTTGTAACGCTGACCTGAAGATGATCTGTATATTGTAGAGATCGAAACCGGTCGTCGTAGTGAAATTAAAAGATTTATATCAATTAATTAATTAACTAAAATATTGTGAGTACGCCTGTCTTTCTTTACTACATTAAAAATGAACTCACATATGCAACGCATTCAACATTTATAATCTTTTAAATTTAATCTCATCAAGGTGTGTAAGTATTTACTATTCTTGCGATATGAGGATGTACGTTATCGTGTATTAACACGAATCTGTCATATCCAATAGGGTTGGCAAATGACAAAACATGATCTTACAAAATGTTTTCAATGTACATATCAGCTGTGATTCGCCCAATTACCTTCAGAATTCGGTATGTCCCTTCCAAGATAAACCGCCACATAACATTATACCGCCAACACCCAAACCAACGCTCTGTATGAGGTTATAACTGGCTTACCGTTCGCCAACTCTTTTCTTGCTTCCTTATGGGAATTAAGCATTAAGTCAGTTAGAACATCTTACAGAACGTTAGTTTTGGTGGTGGCGATAGTGTTGCGGTGTTGCTTAAAATGACATACTGAACTTGGATACGCGGAGATGATTGGGAGAATGACAGCTAGCATGTCCATTGAAAACATTTTAGAAGATCGTGTTTTGCCATCTGCCAACCATATTATAGAATAGAGTAGAATAGGAATATGCTTTATTGTCATGAAAAATTGTAAAATTTTATCGACAAAGCTTATAAAAAGTCAAGAAAACAAAACAATAACAATCCAATTTACTAAAATTACATAAATCGTTAATATATTTACAATAAAAACAATAATGAAGTTAAACAGAAGTAATCAATTGCAAAATTTAAGTAAATTGCAAATGCATAGTCTACCTAGTAATTAATAAGTTTAAAAGTTAAGCTGCTGCATATGACACACAAATACATATAGACAAAAACATGATAATAAAAATACTACTTGTGCAAAGGGTACTGTAATTTCTTAGTTATTGATTAAGAAAATCTTCTACTGAATAATATGGTCTTTCAGATAGGTAGGCTTTTGTCAGTTTACGGAATTTGGGGAAAGATGCTGCAGATTTAAGTTGTAGAGGGAGATGGTTGTAAAGTTTTTTTGCGGAATATAATATAGATTTCTTTACTAACTCAGAGGACGGGGTCGGCATATAGACGTCAAACGTAGAATTTCTCGTGAAGTAGTCATGATTAGGTCTTGGTGGAAAGACATGTAGATGTTTACGAATTAAGCAAACAGTTTCTAAAATATACAAAGATGGAAGGGTTAAAATTCTGTGATCTTTGAAGTAACTTCTGCAATGTGTTGTTCTTCTGGGGCCAAACAGATATCTAATTGCTCTTTTTTGTAATTTGAAAATAACATCGAATTGGGCAGCTGTACCAGAACCCCAAAAAGGAAGACCATAACGAAGATGTGACTCGAATAAAGAAAAATATGTTATTTTGTAAGATGCTAAATTGAGTTCATTTGAAACAGATCTTATAGCATAGCAAGCTGAGGATAGTTTCTTCCTTAACAAATCGATATGGTGGGATCATTTAAGGTTGCTGTCTAAAAAAATACCAAGAAATTTTACAGAATCAACGGTACTGATCTGGCTGTTATTAAGAGGTAAGGGTTGAAGGACTCCTTTATAAGACAATGCTACTGTTTTATCTACGTTAAACGAGAGTAAATTAGAGTCAGACCAGGTTTTTATTGTAAGTAGATCAGAAGTTATAGTAGCATGAAGAGTTGAAATATTTGAGTTGCTCCAAGTGATACTGGTATCATCAGCAAAAAGAAAGACTTTTCCATCGATTTTTAAACTAGTGATGTCATTAATAAAGATAAGGAAAAGTAGAGGACCCAATACTGAACCTTGATGTACCCCACATACAATGTTTTTGAGACTAGAGTCTGTATCATTTGCTCTAACTAGTTGTTTCCTATCATCCAAGTAAGATTGGAACCAATCTAAAGAAATACCTCGAATTCCGTAGAAATTTAATTTTCTTATCAAAATGTTATGATTTACACAATCAAAAGCTTTAGCGTAGTCACAAAAAATGGTGGCAGTGTGAAGATTATTGTTCAGTGCTTGATAAACCTCATGTAGTACAGAAAAGATGGCATCAGTGGTGTATTTATTATTTAAAAAGCCGAACTGATTTTGTGATAAAATGTTGTTTTCAAGTAGAAAGGACATAAGTCGGGCTTTTATGAGTCTCTCAATAATTTTGGAGAGTACCGGTAGTAGTGCAATAGGTCTATAATTGCAGGTATTAGATATTTCACCACCCTTATGAAGAGGAATAATGATGACTGTCTTCAGGCACTCTGGAAATTTACCTTTCTCAAAGGAATCATTAATTAGTGAGATGAGGACTTCTAACACATTTTCTGGGAGATTAGAAAAAAATTTTATCGATAGACCATCAGTACTACAGGAGGATTTGCTATTGATTGGATCAGTTCAGATTTATCGACTGGTTTTATAAACAATGAATTCGAGACCTTTCTTGAATTAGGGAGATAAGCAATGGGATCTTGTTGTGGCAAAATAGTTGATGTAATATTTTTACTCACATTAACAAAGTATTCATTTAGATTTTCAGGGTCTGGAAGGGAAATTGTTTTAGCAGTGTGGGTTTTATTTCGAAGATCGTTTATTACGGACCAAGTTTCCTTTGCAACACTTTTTGAGCTTCCCAAACGGTTATGGTAGTAGTCTTTTTTAGCTGATTTTATAAGTTTAAGATAGGTTGCCCTGTGCTTGGTGATATATTCAGTGGTAGAGACGTTGGTAGTAAATTTCCTGATATAGAGAAGAGAACGCATATTCTTGGAAGATATTCGGATACCTTTAGTAGTCCAGGGTTTGCGATGTTTTGGCTTAATTGCAATTAAAGAAAATGCTTTATTGAAGATACAGACAAGCTTATCCAAAAAATGACAAAATTGAATATGACACATTCGTGCTAATGCACGATAACGCACGTCTTCCTGTCGCTAGAATAGTGAATACTTTATAAAATTCAATTTAAAAATTGTATGGGCCACCATATAGCCCGTTCAACTGTATAACCGTATGGGCGCGTTTTTTAAGAGCCACGACCTTTCTCTTGGTATAAACGTAAGAATGCTGAGATGTTACGTCTTCTCTGTCCTTTTTATGGTGTCGAATCATGGACCTTGAACGTGGATGTGTCGAAAGTTGGAAGCATTTGAGATGTGGCTATATCGGAAAATTCTTAAATTCCATGGACTGATTGGGTCACAAATGAGGAGGTCCTTAGAAGAATGGGGAAGAACCGAGAGGTAATGACCAGTATCAAATCTCGAAAGTTGGAATACTTTGGACACATTATGTGAAATGAATCCAGATATGCCCTCCTACAAGCCATCCTGCAAGGAAAAATATTTGGAAAGCGAGGTCCAAGAAGAATAAGAACATCCTGGTTAAAGAACCTCAGATCCTGATTCAACACAAAATCTGTGCAGCTTTTCCGCGTTGCTGCAGATAAGGTGAAGATTGCCATGGTGATCGCCAACATTCGTCACGGATAGGCGCATCAAGAAGAAGAAGACCATATAGCCCATGTCACATTTAAATTAAATCTGATCGAACATTTTTTCTGATCGAACATCTTTTTTCTTCAATATTAGCCTCCTAAATTTTTTAAGTTGTCGCACCATTTTTTCTTGGTCTGCCAATACTTCTTCGTCCATTTGGTGACTTATCTCGTTCTATTCGTACTATCTTATCCTCTGCCATTCTACTAATGTGTTCGTTCCACTCCTGTTTCCGTTTTGTCACCCATCCATTTATGTCTTCTATATTGCATGGTCTTCTTATGTTTTCGCTTCTCTCCCTATGCAATAGACTTTTCCCTGATACTCGTCGGACACTTTAAAACATCGCATTCGGAAATGCTATTCCTACGGAAGTGGAAGAGCTAAGGAGTGCAGCACAAAAGATTCACTTCACATGATAATTTCAAAATATTCTATATTTTTGTGCGTTGTATTTTATACACGATAAGAAGTATAAAAACCGCAGTATTTTACTTAACTTTTTATTTATGGCCTAATATTGAGAATTTTTTCGATAAGTAGAATGGAAATAGATAATTGGAATAAAAGAATAGAATTTAGATCATACCAGCAAAGGCAAATTTAGATGCCAAAACTAATTATTTTGGTTCGTTAAAAAAATAAATTTTTTGTTTCTTCTTCTTCTTCTTCTTCTTTCTTCTTGTATATAAGCTTTGAAGCCTGTTTTTGAAGTTATACTTCTTTACCGGCGATATGAGGGTGAATTTTTATAAGTTAAAACCTATGATCCCGGCGCATGCGCATTATAACTTTGTTCTGATTGGATGTTCAAATGACATGTCAAAAATTATTCAATATGGCAGCTGTGGCACAGCTGTACGTAGTTTGATTATTTATGGTTGTTGCGTTTTGAAATTTGTGGGAAAAGAAACAAAGTTAGTTAATAGTTATACTGCCTTTTTAAATAGTTTTCATATACCTATATTTTTAGACTTTTGGACTATTTTGGACAAGGAAAACTCATTCTAATTTGGTAAGTAGTTTTTATTATAATCATATTGTAACATTTGGATTAGGTTGGAATACATACATTTATTTTCTCAAGAATGGGTATTTTAGAGAGAAATCCCAAATTAGGTCCGATTTTTATTTTTAAAATTATGATTTTTTGGCGTAGATTTATTTATCTAGTAGGTATGTAATGCTTTGATTTACATACTTAATTTGATTACCAACAAAAGTTCTACCAATCTTCATCTAATATATTTCTTACTGTTTTGTTATGTTTTAATATTTTCTTCCACAAAATTTAAACTACATAATTTAATTATATTCAAAACAACTGTCAAACAGTAAAACGTTCAGTTACCCTATTTTTCCACATGACAAATAATGTGGAATTGGACGAGTGAGTCTAGGCTTCGATTACGAATCAAAGCGCCGCGAAGTTCACGGGTTCGATTCCCGATTCAAGTTTTTATTTTTTTATTTTTTTATGCATTTTATGATTGTAAGTATATTTGTTATATAATTTTTTTTTCAGAAAATGCGTATTTAAAATTTTTGCCAACAATTAATATCGTTCAGAAATAATTTTTTCTTTGTGGCATTTTTCAATGTGTCTGTGTGCGTTCCATTCTTTTATTTTTTTAAATTTTTGGTATTTTCTTAAAAATCACATAATATGTAGTAGAAGTATAACTTCTTACGTGCGTACAAAGTACACACACACACACATTCTTTTTTTCTTCAGTACTAGCCTCCTAAATTTTTAAGTTGTCGCACCATTTTTTTTGGTCTGCCAATACTTCTTCGTTCATTTGGTGACTTATCTCGTGCTATTCGTACTATCCTATCCTCTGCCATTCTACTAATGTGTTCGTTCCACTCCTGTTTCCGTTTTGTCACCCATCCATTTATGTTGTCTACATTGCATGGTCTTCTTATATTTTCGCTTCTCTCCCTATGCAATAGACTTTTCCCTGATATTCGTCGGAGTATTTTCATCTCTGTTGTTTCTAGTAGTCGTCTCGTTTTAGATGTGTCAGTTCTCGTCTCCGCCGTGTATGTCAATATAGGTCTAATTGCTGCTTTATAGATTCTTGCTTTTGTGTCTTGTCTTAGGTGTTTGTTCTTCCAGATTGTGTCATTAAGAGATCCCGCCGCTTTACTTGCTTTTAAGCTTTGTTGTCGTACTTCCTCTTCAACATATCCGTAACTGGTTATATCTATTCCCAGATATCTAAACCTTGCTTCCTGCTTTATTATTTTTCCATCAATGTCAATTTTACATCGTAGTGAGTATTTAGATGTTGTCATACATTCAGGGCCGGCCCTAGGGTTTGCGGCGCCCTAGGCGAAAACAAATTTTGCGCCCTCATTACAGTTGAAAAAGTTCAACTAGCACTTTACCGGGACACGGTATTTCAACTCTGTGTTATGTTAATAATTTAATTTAATTTAATAAACCTTTGATTAATGACTGGGATATATAAATAAAATAACTGCTATTTTACATAACACAAACTTTAATTTCATAAAAAGCAAATGTAATTACATAAGACGTACTTTAACCAAAGGCATATGGGTTTAATGGGTCAAAGTTGAATTCTGTACATATAATTTTCATCATAAAAAACGGAGACTCAAAGTTAGTCTACAAATCTTTTATAACACTGTCTTAAACAATACACTGACTAACATATTGCAATATTGTTTGCTATTGGATTACTGTTCTATTAACTTCGGACTGAAAGTCACTTTTAAATACAGATTAGAAATTAACAGTATTTCTTGGCTAAAAACTAAAGTCCTAAGGGCACTTTTCTTGCTTTCTGCTTAGCAAATTCTTGAATGAGAACTTTTAAGTCTACTTGTCTTGCTCTCTCACTTTCAATAGATATTGTCGCCAGACCTACAAGTCTCTCCTGGCACATTGTACTGCGGAGATAGGTTTTAATTAATTTAAGTTTGGAAAAACTCCGTTCTGCACTAGCTACAGAAAGTGGCATCGTAAGCAAAATACGAAGTGCTACACATATGTTAGGAAATCCATTCTCAAGGTTGTGTTGGTAAATGTAGTTTAGGACTTCTTCAGGGCTTGATATAGAGTCGATGAGATGATGAGAAATTGCTTTCAATTCAGAACACAGTCCTACAGCATCAATATCAGATTCAATTAAACGTCCATCTTTTTGAATTCCTAATGATTTTTCTAAGTTGTTGCACATCGACTTAACCTCAGATGTAGTCTTGTTTTTAAGATCAGTAATGTTGTATAAAAATCCAAAGACACCAGATACTGTATTTAACTGGGAAAATCTTTCTTTTACCGCATTAGCAGCCGTGTCTAAAAGAGCAAAATAAAATTGAATCTTGAAACTTTCTGACGGGTCACTGGCAACATTTGCTGATTCATCTGTTGATTCATAATCAAACATTTTCTTCTTTTTTCTTATTCGGACCTTCTCCCTCTCAAAAATTGGTTCTATTCCAACTTCTTCTGCTACTTCCTTAGCATCAACCAGAACTCTCTGAAACTGTACATCACTTCTGGCTGTAACCAAAAACTCTTCGGTTTTTTTCAGGTGACTAACTGCTTTCTGGAGACTCAAATCCTTTTCTTGTAGTATCTTACTGGTTAGGTTTACCTGAAATAAAATATTGTGCCATGTAACAAGGGCAACAATAAACTTGAAGTCTGAGAGGTGTTTAAGTAATCCAAGTGCTTCTACCTTCGCAATACTGCCACTTGATCCTTTTAGAGAAGTGTCCTCAGAAATCTCCTCCAAAGCATCACACACATGAGACAAGTGGTACCGCAGAGGCGTTAGTGCATCAATTCGACTGGACCATCTTGTATCACTTAAGGGTTTTAATGTCAAAGCTGGAACATGACGGCGCAAAACATCCCATCGTCGAGTTGATGCCGAAAAAAACACATATGTTCGTTGAACCACATCGAAAAAAGTAGTAACCTCTACACAGCACGAAGCTGCATCGTTCACAACAAGGTTCAAAGTGTGTGAGCAGCATGGAACATAAAATGCACGTGGGTTGACATCTAAAATTCTCTTTTGAACTCCACTTTCTTTTCCTCTCATGTTGCTTCCGTTGTCATAACCTTGCCCACGAATATTCTCTACAGGCAAAGAAATCTCTTTTAACTTTTCTAAAACTACTTCCGTCATATACTCACCACTGGTACTTTCAGTGAGAGGCACAAATCCCAAAAAGTGTTCTTTTACAAGTACTTGATGATAACTAGATACTTCTGTTGAGGATGCCAGAGATGACTTTGGTAGTTCAACAAATCGAATAATAATTGTCATTTGCTCTACGTGACTAACATCTGGTGTGCAGTCTAAAATAATAGAAAAATATTTAGCCGTATGTACTGAGGACAATATATCTGCATTTATTGCATTAGCTAAAGTTTGAATCATCTCATTTTGTATATTTTTCCCTAAGTAATGAGTGTGCCTGTTGACATCACTTTTGATTTTTCTTAGATGCTCATTCATTATTGGGTCAAACATGGCCAAATATTCAATAAATTTTAAAAAATTTCCGTTGTCATTAACATCTAATTTTTCTGTCGTGCCGCGAAATGACAAGTTTTGGGACCCAAGAGTTTTGACGAGAGCAAACAGCCGTTCTAGAATTTTCTGCCAGTAAATTTCCTCTTGTTTTATTTTTTGTTCATAAACATTGTCAACAGTTAAATTTTTTTTAAGTGCTTTTTTCAGTGTTTTCCATTTTTCAAAGTTTTGAAGGTGATCATTTGATGTTTCGTGCGTTTCAAGGAGGGCCGACATATTGTGCCAGTCATTACAACCACTTTTGCCTAATGAAGAAGAGACATTTATGCCGCCAAACACCTTACAACAAAAACAGAAAACTTTGTCGGTAGATTTTGAGTATTGAAGATAGTCTCGGTACACATATTCACCATTTGGAAGCCTCCTTCTATAATGAAAGTCAGAAAATTTTCTGTTATTCACACCCTTCGGAAATTTTCCTTTTACTTGGTCAGGTCCATGCTCTACTAAAATGGTTCGTAAAGTTTGGCGATTAATATTTAGAGTGTCCCAAGACGCTGGATCAGCATAATCAAGCGTAACTTTGGGTGAGATTGAATTTTCCGGCAGTAATTCCACTGCATTATCTGTAACGTCAACGTCCATTTCAACGAAATTATTTTGAAATTCTTGCAGTTGACGTTCGTTGTTTTCTGCAGAAGTAGATGGCGGTTCAATAGCTGTTATCCTCCTAGGACATTCTTGAGGTTGGATCTGGATGATTCCCCCAGAAGTAGAAGGTGATTCAGTATCTGTTTTCTCTGTAGCATATTCTTGAGGTAGGAGCTGGTTGGTTTTTCCAGAGGTGGAAGGTGATTCATTATAACTTTCCTCCCTAAGAGTTGTGTCATTTGGTTTAATTAAATATTTTTCAAAAGACCCTTTAGCTTTTTTTGCTGACTCCTCTCTTTCCTGTCTTCTTTTCTTAAACCAAGAGCCCGAGTGTTTTCCTGACATCATATCTGGAAAGAAAACAATGATTGGATTAAGCTAACTTCATTTTGAAAAAATGAAAAAATTTTGAATGTCTTTACTCAAGATATGAAATTAGGATTACACCCCCAAGAAGCAAGGACTTCTCTTAAATAAAATTACATTAATAGCCTATTATTTTAATATTATTTATAAATACATTTAAAGTAGGCCTAATTTTGAAATCAATTTGATAGAAATTAGAAGTTAAAAAATTTTACAAAAAAATCCAATGGTCATTCTTGCTTAAAAAGTCAAGTTATACTGTTTTCAACAAAAAATAATTTGTTTTGATAAATATTTGGAAGCAAAATTAGAAATGTCCAGGTGGATTTCAAAACTAATAATTCATTCAACATTCATATTGTGTAATATTAAATAAATTAAACAACCACTCAGTTCGCCCAAATCCCAGAACAGCAGCCAGCATGACCAGCACTCAGCAGCCAGTTCCTAATCAATCACATCGGCATCGTAGGCGAAACAGAGGCAAGTGTTCACAAGGGGTTTTCTTTAAGTTATGATAATTAAACAATCTCAATTTTGATTTGATTTAGGCCTATATACAACAACAATATGACAATGGCCTATATGATATGATGACTGAAAAAAATTATAAATATGAAGAGTATAAGCTACTTACTTGTTAATTCAAACTTCCTTTTGCAGTTTTGTTATCGTAAATTAACAACTACTACTACTGTCAATCAATGCACAAACAAAGTCAACAACACTGCACTACTACACTAAACTGAAAAGTGAAAATGCATAACACGCAGCGCCCTAATGACAGACTAGTACTCTTATTCTGTTCACGCTATGACTGCTGGCTTGACTGAAGTGAAGAGTGTGGGGTTGCCGCGACCACTGCGCCACTAAGTAGGCTTACGCTCAGCGAGGTTGCCAAAACGAGTAATTAATGTTAACGTTAAGTTATAGTTTTGCGTTTTCTTATTTTATAAGACAACTAAAATAAAATATCCTTCACCTTTCATTACCCAGTGATTTTTCTGTCTCTGCGAGTTACACAACTACTACATGAGAAAGTACTACGTCCCTAATTTTGCGCCCTAGGCGGATTTTGCGCCCTAGGCGGCCGCCTAGTTCGCCTATATGGACGGGCCGGCCCTGCATACATTTGTTTTTTTCTGCTGGTATTATCATATTGTATTTCTTGGCTGTTGTATTGAAGATGTGTGTTAATCTTTGGAGATCGTCTTCTGTCTCGCCGATTAATGCGGCGTCGTCGGCATAACATAATATTTGGATTCCTTTTTCCCCATTCTGTAACCATGACCTTTACGTACGGCTTCTATTATTTCGTGCATTAATATATTAAAGAGCAGTGGGCTTAACGAGTCACCTTGTCTGACTCCGTTTTGTACTGGTATAAACTGCGTTAGTTTTCCATTTATCTTTGCCTGTATTCGATTATGAAAGTAGATGTTTTCGATGGTTTGTATAATATTGATTGGTATGTTTCTTCTACACAGTAAGTGTAAGACGTCTTCGACTTGGATGCGATCGAAATCCTTTGTCAGGTCTGTAAAACATAGATCTGCTGGTTTATTGTACTCAATGGCCTTTTCTGTGATTTGTCTCAGTACAAATGCGGCGTCTACGCAGGATCTTTCGGATCTGAATACTTGTTGTTCATCTAATAAAGTTGTTTGTTTATTGATTTTGTTGGTTAGGACTTTTGTGGTTAGCTTAAATCCGATGTTCAGTAGATTTATACCTCTATAATTGTTGGGGTCTTCTTTATCTCCACTCTTGAACATTGGTATCATTATGCTGTTTCTCCATTTTTATTACCAATAATAAAAAAAAAGGTAAAATATTATATGTCTTGTTATAATCAAGCATTTTTTTTGTATTTAATAGATTGCATAATGACCAAAATGTTCGGAAAAAGAAGACCGATATTTGAATAAAAAGCAGGCGAGAAGAAGGTGCAAAAGAAAAGTTTTTGGCCGAAGAGGAGCGATGGGACAACGAACCAGAGGTAGACCGAGACGTAGGTGTCAAGACAACACAGAGGACGATTTTAAATCTATTGGAGTTAGAGCTTGGAGAAGAGTTATCAGAAACACAGGTGAATGAAAGATTGCTCTGAAGAAAGCTGTGTGAAGAAGAATGTTCCGAAGTCTCATAACGAACTATGATGCCACCGATGGTGATGAAATAAATCGAACTGCACATAATATGTACTTTGTTTATGTACATATTGTACATATTATGTACATTTATTGTGTATGTACATAAATTATGTACTTTGTTTATGAAAAAGAGGGTGTAAATCATATTTTATATTTTTTTTTAAGTTTTTTGTGCGGTTCTTTAATGCTCTGTGCTGTACTTATCATCATTAAGAGGGCAGGCGCAAAATCTTGGTCCAATGCTATGTAAATGCATTCATTTTTTTTTTCTAATCATGAGAAAACTAATAAGTATTTTTTAACTATTTAAACGCAGAATAAAAAATTACAATATTATCAAGGGCCGAAAGTCCCTAAAAAATTTAAATGTTTATTTTAATAAGTTGCAATGGTGAAAAATTGAGAAAATTTAGTGTGATTTTTAATTTCAAATAATTGATTTAAAAGAAAATAGAATCGTTACGCCGACCACGAAAATCAAATTTAAGGTGAATGACCAATTTTGGTCTATTTTTATGTTTTCGAGGTCGCTGAATCCGAATATGAAGTTTATTTTTATCTAGATTTGGTGGAAGATGTTCAAAAATCAAATTTTATACAAAAATGCCGAGAATCAACTTTGATGATTTTTCAAATTTACCTCGCTATATCTTTGGTCGCTGTAAATATTATTTCCTTTTGAAAATTTTACTGTGTCATCTTTGAAGTATGTAGATAACAATGAAATTTGTCCAAAATGTTTAAACACATTAAAAAAGGAGTTGCTAGTTTTGTTTTTAAACATTTTGTCATCATATTTCGTTAGTTTCATGTTTACTTAAAAAAGTTGAGTGACAAACTTTTTAGTTTATAATTTTAACGAACACAACAATAAAATATAATTCATGAAGAAGTCTTTTGGAAAATTTTAAGTCAAAATATACAATAGGAAAAAAGTTATGTTACTTCATAGACGAGCGGCACACCCCAAAAAACGCTTATATCTCGAGATCCTGACCACGGTGTGGTGAATGGCTAATTTTGATCATGCTTTATGATTTTGATATCAAAAATTAGTTTTTTGCTCTTCTTAAGAATTTTGCATTTTGCGGTTGCGTCATTCTTCTTCTGAACCGGCGAATTTGTCCTCAAACAACTTCTTGGGCCTTTTCTATATATGCTTAGGGTTATAAGTTTAATAGTGGGGAGAAAGGTCAAAGCAGATTAATAATAGCATAGGCATGTTAAAATCATAATAAATTGTATGAATAAAAAATATATATAGATAGAAAAGTAAGCATAACAACCTTCTACAAAATTACTATAATCTTACTTTATTTTAAAATGAACTGAAAAAAAGTTATAACCCCAAAAAGGAAACTTGTTAAAATTTTTTTACATATTTTTGTTTATATCTTTTTGTTGGCCACTTGACGATAAAAAGTAATACAAACAAAATTGTAGAAAATTTGATTTGCTACATTTTATGTTTTATTAGTTTTTCCGTAGGGTTGGTAGTTTACGAGAAATAGCACGAAACCTCTTTGCACCCCATTTCCAATATGGCGGCCCAGGGACAAGGGTGGCGACCCCAAAAACTTGAACATAAGCTTCTACTGATCCCCCCTACACATGAAAGAAATAAAATTGACTCCTCTAACAAATGCAAGGTATGGCTTAAAAAATGTAACATTTTAATGGAGTATTTTTCTTTAAATCTATTTTACTAAATTGTTTTCTCCTGATTTTAAACAAAGAGGACGAGTAGTATTTCATGAGAGAAAGTCAAAATTTTTTGTCAATTTCACTATCGCTTTAGGATTATAATAAGGAAACATGACTTTGTACGCGACCTTTGTTTTCAATAACAATTGTTTGTGCAAAGTAATAATTTTCAAGCTAATAATTCAGTTTAATATATTTCATTTAAAGATTTTAATGATTTAAAATAAAAGTTGCAAATACACTGTTTGTCAATTATTAAGTAAAGATTCTTGTAATTGAATTATACTTATTAATACAAAATTTTATAAGCACCTTTAAACACTAATGTTGACTAAAAATGTCTTGTTACTTCGTAAAGTCGACATCATTGTATTTACAAAGAGACGCTAATTGTATCCGAACGTCTGCGGTCCCTTAGTAGTCCTGTCGCCAGGGGGGGTACAACGGCCTCCTGTATTCAGATGGACTTACCCAAGTTTTTTTTATGTATTTTGACCTGTAGAACACGAATTTTTTGGGTAACAGTTGATCCGGATGTCGATAAGATTGTTATAAACCAAGAAGTTGAGGAATCACATAACAGCGATTTCTCGCAAAACAAAACATTTTTTTGTATTTTTTGGTCCATTTTAACCGAAAAATGTTCCTACAAATTTTTTCGTAGGATGCATAGTTTTCGAGATATACGCGGTTGAACTTTCAAAAAATCGAAAAATTGGAATTTTTGAACCCGAAAAACTTTTGATTGAAAAATAAAATAGCAATTCTGCTTACCGCATTTGAAAGTTCAAGTCAAATTATATCGGTTTTAATTATTTGTATTGCCAAAAATGTATTATTTTATTGTTAAAACAAAGCTATAAACACCTAGTGCTTGAGTGATGTTTCAATGATTTCTCATTTAAAATCGAACGAGTACGTAGAGGAGGTAAAAGTGCAAGCGGGGCTATTTCTAAGTAGCATGCATTAAAACGCATGTATTAGGCACGGGAAACAGTATGTGTTTATAGCTTTTTTTAACAATCAAAAAATAAATTTTTAGCAATGCAAATATTCAAAACAGATATAATTTGACTTAAACTTTTAAAGGCGGTAAGCAGAATTGCTATTTTATTTTTTATTCAAACGTTATTCGGGTTAAAAAATTGCAATTTTTCCATTTTTTGAAAGTTCAACCGCGTTTATCTCGAAAACTATGCATCCTACGAAAAAACTTGTAGGAACATTTTTTGGTTAGAATGACCCAAAAAATACAAAAAAATGTTTTGTTTTGCGAGAAATCGCTGTTATGTAATTCCTCAACTTCTTTGTTTATAACAATCTTATCGACATCCGGATCAACTGTTACCCAAAAAATTCGTGTTCTACGGGTCAAAATACATAAAAAAAACTTGGGTAAGTCCATCTGAATTAAGAAGGCCGTTGTACCCCCCCTGGCGACAGGACTATAGATTGAAAAGTATTTTTATTTAAAATGACATGCTCATACTGCAAGAAAAGCATTTATAAAATTTAAAAAAATGTTTGTTAATCGAGACCTTCCTCTGGAACTGAGAATAAGAGCCTTAAGATTTTACGTGTTCTCGACTTTGTTGTATGGAATGGAAAGCTGGACACTAAAAGTAGACAACATAATGAAGTTGGAAGCATTTGAGATGTGGTGCTATAGAAGGATTTTGAAAATACCATGGATCCAACGAGCTAAGAATGCAGAAGTGTTAAAAGGGCTACAAAACGATTGCGAGATGGTAAATAACATCAAAACAAGAAAGCTGTTTTGGGCCACATTAGTAGAGGTGCGAAATATGAGATATTTAGGCTCATAATGCAGGACAAAATTAAGGGAAGAAGATCCATAGGTAGAAGAAGAATTTCCTGGCTGAAAAACTTATGAGAGTGGTAAAGTTGCAGATCATCCGCCAATAAGGTACGGATAGCTGTGACGATAGTCAACCTCTGATAGTAGAAGGAACTACAAGAAGAAGAAGAAGCTCATACTGCTGTAAAGCGTTAGTAGATTGATTTTAAGTACTGTCTTATTAATAAATAACACCATTAAACTTGGCATGGTGCAATAGTCCTTTGTTTTGTTTAACATTTTTATGTATTTTTTTTTTGGTATGTATACCCAATTTGGATGTCATGTATGTTATTATTATTATTATTATTACATAACAAGTAAGGGCAGAGGAGCAAGCTCCTATTATGCCCAAAAACAAAGAAAAATAACAATGTAAAATAACTACTGACAGTTACATAAAATAAGAGATATTAGTAAAATATCCATAGAAAATTTAACATCGTGCAATTTTTTATGTATGAAATATTGTCGTATCCAGTCTGTTTTTAAACGTATTCACTGTAGTTGCTGATATGGTGTCTCGATCTAAATTATTCCAAATATTAAATATCCTGTTAGGCAAGAAGTTTACTCTGGACCGTGCTATTGCCTGCTCCTTCTTTAATTTGTATTGGTGGCCTCTTAATCTATCATCTCGGTTTATGGTAAACATGGTATTTAGGTTTCCAAAGTTGTATTTCAGAATTCGGAAGCACAAAATTAGATCACCTCGAAGACGTCGACGCTCGAAAGTCGTTAGATGAGCCATGGTGAGTCTATCTTCATAACAAGGTCTTACGCGGCCGAATGCGAGTCTTGTAGCTTTACGCTGCACATTTTCGATTAATACCTTGTCACGAGCGAGATCCGGATTCCAAACCGGTCCTGCAAACTCAAGAGTAGGTCTTACGTATATTGAATAAAGTCTGCACATGGAATTTAAAGAAATACGTGTAAAACACTTACGTATCAGAAATAGTTTCGAGTTTGCACGTTTACACACCGACACAATATGCTCCGACCAATTTAAGTCACTGTTAATTATCACTCCGAGGTCGTTGTGGGAGGTTACCGAGCTTAAGGGATGTCCATTTATAAAGTACGGTAGTGACGGGTTGTTCTTGCCAATGTGTAGTACAACGCATTTCTCAATGTTTAGAGGAAGTAACCATTCCAAGGACCACTTCAATATTGTATCGAGATCATGTTGAAGAACATGTTGGTTAACAATAGGATTAACGTACAACTTGGTATCATCAGCGTAAATTGAAACCTTACTAGATATAATGAGTGGAAGATCGCTTGTATAGACACAGAAGAGAAGTGGTCCAAGTACCGATCCTTGTGGAACTCCGCTCTTGACAGGTTTATCTGATGAATATGCTTCCCCAACACGAACTCGGAAATACCTATCAGATAGGAAATTCTGAATCCAAAGGTTTAACTTTCCGCGGATACCAAAGTGATCCAATTTAGCTAGTAGTCGACGCTTGGGAACACGGTCGAAAGCTTTGGAGAAGTCTAAGTAGACTACGTCAACAGGATGCCGATCGTTTAAAGATGACGACCAATCGTTAACACAATGGAGTAAATTCGTGATTGCTGAACACCATGTTGTTGGTGAGGAATCACATTTTCGTGAAGGAGAAACTCAGACATAGCTTCAGAAATAATGGCTTCCATGATCTTGCTGACAATAGGTACTAGGCTGATTGGGCGATAATTATTGCAATCAAGTTTATTGCCTTTCTTAAAAATAGGAGTAACCGAAGCCAATTTCCACGATGAAGGGAGATAACCCTGATTAAAGGAAGTATTCATCATAAGGGATAGAGGGATTGCTACAGAATCTGCGCATTGTTTTAGGAAAAAGGAGGTTAGTCCGTCCAAACCGGGCGATGAATTGTTGCGTAGTTTCCGTAAATGTTGTTTAATTACCTCCGGTGTGAAAGAGATGTCATTAAGAGTTGCATGCAAACGTGGACACATTATTTGAGGAACGGCATCATTAGGTTCATCTGTAAAAACCTGAGTGAAAAACAGCGATAAAGCATCAGAGGATTCTTTATTCGAGGAACATAAAGACCCGTCGGCTTTTTGAAGCAATGGTATGGAGACTTTAGATGATAAAGATGTGCGAATGTACCGGAAAATTTTCTTACTATTATCACTTGCAATGATAGATTCTTCAAAATCTTTCCTTAGGTTTAGCAAAGATTGTTTTACTCTATTGGAAAATCTACGGTGAACAAGAAAATCATCAAGGGAACCTGTGCGTTTATAAGATTGCCAAAGCTTCCGTTTATGTCGAATTAAGCGTGTAGCGGCAAGGTTGATCCAAGGTTTTAATTGATTTCTAAACAGCTGACGTTCAGTTGTATGAACTGAAATAGTTCTAGTTGTAGTGTCAAGAAAAGTGTCCCACATTGACGAGGGATCGATTAAGTTATGAAAAAGGTTATTCCAATTAAGTTGATGTAAAGCGGAATTAACTTTAAAGAAATCTGTAACTATTATAGTCTTTGTATACATTTTGTTAAGACTTTTCGATAAGTTAAACTGAATGTGGAAAGTTATCACTGCAGGATCGGATTTTCCAATTGGAGAAGATATGTCTATCGTTGAAATTAATTGTTCTTCGTTTGTAATTACCAGGTCGACCGTTGATGGTTGATTATTAAGTCTAAATCTAGTAGGTTTGGTGATAAGTTGCGACAGGTTGGAATTTACAATAAAATTTTTAAATAAATTATGAGAGCTAACACCGTCAGATAACGAAATAGCTGGCCATGAGATATCGGGAAAGTTAAAGTCACCTACGATAACAAGATTGTCAAGAAGTGATATTTCCTCAAATATTTCAATAAAAAGATTATCAGTTCCTGGTTGGGTATCAGGGGGACGATACAAGCAAATTAGATTCATGGTAAATGAATTTCTGGTGATAGTCAGGTGAAGAATATCTAATCCGGCAGTCTGAATATCTTTAGCACAAATAGAAAAGTTATTAGTAAAGACTGGATTATATGCAAAATGCATATGCATATATATGCTGCATATTTCTCATGTTTTTCATAAATGCATATGCCTTGCATATTTGGAGATTTAAGAGCATATAAATGCATATTTTGATGGGAATTTACTCTACCCCATTTAAAAATAAGGTATATATTAGTAACATCAACATCCATTAAAATAAAATGTGAAAGTAAATATTTTGCTGTTAAGCTCCTTTGTTGTTGTACCCATAAACATAATGGGCGTTATTTATAGCTGCAGGTATCATTATCCGGATATTTAAGATTTATAGACTTCTCAGAATTTACAAATTACCTAAGTAAATACCGATTATATTTTGAATAACATTACAAATATTACCTGTACTTTCTGCTGGTGTCGGCCAACTATGAATTATTCTGGGAAAACCAACCAAAACGAAATTTTAAGCATTTTAAGGGTAGGATAGATTATTTTATTTTATGAATGGTTAGTCTTAAATCAATCGCCGATTATTCAACTTTTGTGATTGCACGTTATTGACTATACTGTGTAAAAAAATCATTTTATTATTATTGTGAAAATGCCTAAAGTAGCAAGGGAAAAATCAAGTCTTCTCAGAAGTTGGATTGGAAGTAACAATCATCTAAAAGTTATCGACAGTGAAAGTATGTTTTGCACCATTTGTGATAAAAAGGTAAGTTCTCCACTTCAATAGATTTTTAAACTTATCAAACTTCTTTGCACATCTATGTGTCTGTCTATTCTAAAATGACAAACCGTCCCATTTCTTCAAAAACTGTTTTTTAAAGTTCGCAACGGTTTGGCTTATACAGAGCGAGGTGTTGAGAGTGGCCCACCCTGTATACTACGGTACACTGACTGTACTTTATTGTTTGACGATTTCAATTTCACTTTGAGAAATAAAAAAAAATTGGGGGAGGTTTAAAAAGTTTGATCATTTTAATGTAGGTATCTATTTACGAAAACATCTAAAACATCATTATCATTATATTCCAGATTCCATGTCAAAAGAAATTCCAAGTAGTTCAACACATAAAAACTTCACTTCACCAAACTAAGCTATCAAAAAATGATAATAAACCTCGCCAGCAGATTCTACAGAACAGTTTGCAGATTCAGAATACGTCAGTTGGGCAAGAAACCTTTGCAAAGGATTTATGCCATTTTTTTTTTGAACTGCAATATCCCTCTGCACAAGTTAGAACATAAATCGTGTCAAAACTTTTTAAAAACTTATTGCAAGATTAAAGATAAACCAGCTCAAATACCAAGTTCTTCAACTCTTCGGAAAAAATATGTCAGTGCATGTTACAAAGATGTGATGACGAGTATTAAAAATCAGTTAAAAGCCGAATATCTTTGGATTTCCGTCGACGAAACAACGGATACAAAGGGTCGACAAATTGCGAATCTAATTGTTGGAGTTCTTAACGACTCTGGCGATTTTAAAAACTCATACTTAATTAGTGTAAAATGTTTGGAAAAAACAAACTATGCTACAATAGCTAGATTTGTTAACGAATCCCTAACAAATTTTTTTTTACCTGATCAAGTACCATTTGAAAAAATATTATTAATGCTTAGTGATGCCGCCTCATATATGATGAAAGCTGCATCCAATCTTAAAATCTTTTTCCCTAATTTAATTCACTGTACATGTTTGGCGCACGGCCTAAACAGAGTTGCAGAGAAAGTTAGAATTGAATTTCCCAATGTAAACACCTTAATAAATAATGTAAAAAAAGTATTTCTGAAAGCACCACTACGTGTACAGGTATATAGGGAGATGCTTCCCGATATTCCTTTACCACCAGAACCAGTATTAACCAGATGGGGAACTTGGCTTAAAAGTGCTATATTTTTATCTGAACACTACGACGACATCAAAAGCGTTATTTCAAGTTTTGATCCGACTTGTACCGCTATTGATAACTGTCAAAATATTTTTAAAGAAAAGTCTATTAAAAATCAATTGTTGTATATAAAATCGAATTTCGATATCATTGAAAGTTCAATTACAAAATTAGAGGCTCAAAATTTATGTCTTCACAATAGTATGTCTATTGTTGATTCGGTTAAACAGAAAATAACAAATCTGAATGGGGAAATTGGAGTAAAAATTAAAGATAAACTTGATGACGTTTTAAACAAAAATGAGGGTTTCACTTTATTGCGTTCAATAAATAATATAATCAATTTTGGAAACTTCGATGAAAATATTAATATGGATCCGTCTCTAATAGCAAAGTTTAAATATGCCCCAATTACATCTTGTGACGTTGAGAGATCTTTTTCTGCCTATAAACAAATATTAACAGATAGAAGACATAATATTAGTTTAGAAAATATGAATCAATATATGATTATTTATTGTAACAATAAAAATATGTAAATTTGTTTTATTGTACTCTTTTTATAATATTAGTTTAGAAAATATGAATCAATATTGTAACAATAAAAATATGTACATTTATTTTATTGTACTCTTATTTATCTTGTGGTCAAAATAAAATATTTTGCCGTTTTATTTGTCACAAAACCTGAAGTTAAAAAAATATATTAAGAAATAATAATACAATTTGGTTTAAATTCAAACCTATTTATTTATTTTTATTATTTTTTATTTATTTATGTATTTAACGTAAACCATAAAATTATTCATATAAAAATAAGTGCATATATAAATGCATATTTGCATGTTAATTGTGCATATTCAGCTTGTTTTAAAATGCATATTGCATGCATATTTTAGACATTTTTTAGTGCATATTTTCCAGTCTCTAGTTATTAGTAATTAACTCCGAAAGATAAATACAGACCCCACCTCCTACGCGATTTTGTCGGTCTTTACGATAAATAGTGTAACTAGGTATGGTAATTAAAGAGTCAGGAATATTATTATTCAACCAGCTTTCAGCTATACAGATAATATGAGGTGTTATTAATTGAATATTACATACAAATTCAGTAAATTTAGCATTAAGTGAAGCGATGTTTGTATAAAGAAGTAGCCAATCGTTGAGCATAGAGGAGTTTGGGTCAATGGCGAAATGTAGTAATTTTAGGAATGCCTTGGATGTACTTAATTGTCAAGTCCCGTTCACCATTGTTTTTTCTAGTTTCCAGTTCGCTTCGAAGGTCTTTCAGACGTTGTTGTTGAATTGGAGTTTTGTCGTCAATTATGGAGAAGGATTCAGTGTCTTTATCTTCTAGAACAGCGGTTCCCAACCTTTTATATCTGGCGACCCACCTTCTGATGTCTTTTCATATTCGCGACCCATCCGTCACCTCCATCGGTTGTAAGCCCGACACATTTTTAGACCAATTAGTTCCATTTTCACAAATAAAACTATCCAAGAAATCAAAAATGTCTTGGCCAGTTGTAGTGGCGTTTAAGTTTAGCGTATGGCAAAATAACATTTTTTCTTCAACTGACCCATTGAAATTAAACCTAATTAGGCATAACAAATTATTAACTTTGTCAGCAATATTTGTACTTTCATCTAATTGTAAAGAATAAAAATCAGTCTCTTGCATAGCAGATATTCTCTCCTTTACGTTAACAGATATTTCCTCGATCCTATATTTCACTGTAGTGTTGGATATGGCTATTTTACATATCTGTTGACCTGCTTTTTCGTCAAACAAAAGTGACGAAATTATTTCTGCTCGGGCAAAATAAGGTTGTCGCCTGATGTGTGCGTAGCGCTATTTTTTGCTATTAGCAAAGACAGCTGGTAAAAGGCCATGGTAATTTTGCCCCGACGCAACATTCTCCATATTCGACCGAGTCGAAGTCAGTATCTTAATGGTTAACTGAAGTGTGGTTGAAATTAGGTTTTGAACGCTTCATACTTTCGTTAGCCAAGGTTTCGAAACAAAGGAGTACATTGGGATATAGGTTTTTCTTTCGTACCTATGAACGTGAATACGTATTTAAGGTACTCAGGACAATATTTTCGTAACATTTTCTTCCCTTTCTTAACATTTGAAAATGCTTGATGCACTTTAGCGTCATTGCTAGTAGATGGACGATTAAGCTCATCTTCGCCAGTAGTTTTCTCTTTACACAACTTTTCAGCCAGTTTTCCATCGTTAAATAGTTAAACGCTAGTTTTAAACGAAAACAACACTAGAAAGAGTATCAGCCACGCTCATATGTTATTACTCGGGCAAATACCAGAGTCAGACTGAGAACAAGAACCGACTGTTTGGGTCCGAGTAAAAGAGCGAATGGGAGAAAACCGGTCGGACTGGCGCCTGGGAAAAAACCGGTTCTAGTCGTTACCCAGCTACTGTTAAGGTACGTATCCATACAAGGGTATCCATACATATAAACCGCAAACCGGTTGAATCGAAGAAGGTGAGCGCCGAGCGGCGATCACCGACGTATCCACTGTGTGGAGCTGCTACACGGAGCGGGGTTCACACTTGTATGGATACGTACCGTAAGAGCCACGCCGAGACCCATCTGATATCCGCCCGCGACCCACTAGTGGGTCGCGACCCACTGGTTGGGAAACGCTGTTCTAGAAGCTTGGATTTGTTGCGTAGAATTTGTTTAGCAAAATAGTCGGAAGACATAACCACTTTTAACATACGAGGGAAACGTTGATTAGGTTTGCCAACCCTGTAAAAACTCAGCGGAGTTTCTTGACACCTAACAGAACTCAATACCGATGTAATAACATTATTGTCATGATCTTTTTTAGCCTGAGATGTAGAACCCACTTCGGGGACGCCTCTGATTAACACATTTTTGGCTCTTGTAATACGATCAACAGCTTCGTTAGCTATATTATCCGCAAATTCTACTGATTTAAGAGAGTCAATCTGCTTTAATTTTTCATTTAATTCGGCCAGTTTATTATCAAATGCATCCATTTTACTGTTAATATCTAATTTGAGATCAGATAAAAGATCCTTAATTTGAGAAATGTTAGCAACGTTTGTGTTACAAGAGTTGCACAGAATACAAATACCACGAACTTTCTGTCTGGTTACCCGATCGTCAAGTGAAACCTCTGTGCAGCCCATGTGAATTTGTCGTTTACATCCATCGCACTGGAGTTTTCGATCGTTGGCAGGTATCGGTTTTAAACAATTCCCACAATTAGGTGACGTAGGCATTGTAAAGTTTTTACTGTGAATATGCTGATAAGGTTTACGAATATGATAAAATGTACTCACAAAAACTGTTCCAAAAGGCACTTTAGATTGCAAATTTTACACTAACTAATTAGCACTTTTTGTAGAGTTTATTGCACTTAATAGGATAGTTTATGTCTAATGAATTAATAATTAGTATGTTATTCTAATAAAATATAAACTTCCCATATAATGAAAGTAGTTTGTAATAAGTTTGTAATATATTATTATGTATTTTGATGCGGTTGTGATTACACCCAATCATAAATACTTTCTCCCAACTGCCTTTGGATAAATATTACATCGTTTGAAACGATTCAGGAAATATGGACATAAACAATAACCAGCAACCGTTGCTAAATACTGTTGTCGGCGTATGCCGTTAATGAATGAGACCTTTAAATTTAATTGTGTAGTTTTATTATTTGTTTTATTAAATAATTTTTTGGTAACTACGTACTTAAACAGAAATTTTAGAAAGAGCCAATAATTTGTCAATGAAACCACAACATCGTAACTAATAATCCTGTAATAATATTTGAAAGTACAGACCACAAACCATACATACTCATAGACGTTTCACGGCCATGTTAATCTTTCGGATCGAATTAACGCCATCTCTTGATTGGAATGGGAACTAAATTGACAAATTTTAGTTACATAGGAATTTCAAATTATAAATTTTGCGGGATTTTTGATGAAATTTCGCAGGAAATTAAAACAACAGAAAGACAATTCAATGTTTTATTCAATGATTTACTGAAAACTTCAAATATTCCAATTTGTTTTTAAAATACTAAACACTACTGCCATGTGTCACGTGAAAGCACTGATGTGTAATATTGAGTTGAATGAAAATTTTTGAAAGAATCTTGTAGGATGATTGTTTAGATAAATACCTTTATAATCTTTTAAAAACTTCCAAAAATATATAGGCCCGAAATGTTGATGACACACTTGTCTATTGGAATAAACTGTTTCAGGATCTATTATATTGTTTTTTTTTTAATGTGGAGAAACACAACACGGGATGATCAATGTAAACTAAAAATTCTACTCATAAAAACGGAGAGGAGGTTAATACAATTGATTAAAATTGTGTTTAAATCTAATTAAAAACGTAACACCACTATAATAAAACAATTAAGCCACAAACATGCCACAAACTGTAAAATAAATATAAATAACGAATTAGTTTAATTTTCAACTGTCAGTTGTTAAATATGACAAGAGAATTGACTGACAGCGACATCTCTGGATTGGAATGGTAACTAATTTGCTGTCTTGACCTTGACAATTTACGAGAAACGTCTATGAGTATGTATGGTTTGTGGTACAGACCATTCTCATAACATTTCATAACTATATAGGCGCCGCGCCGCCAGAATTGCTTTCAGGTTATAAACAATACCGAAATAAAAAAACCGCTAAACGCCGTAAAAATGAGTGGCGTATAAAATATTCCAGCTACAAAAGAGCTGATATGAATATTGCGTTGCGCAAAAATGTATTTTCATTGTGACGAAAAATAAAATTCCAAAAAATTCCATAAATTCCATAATAAGGCTTTCCAAAGAAGAGCAAAGAAATCCAAACAAGTTACAACGAACATAAAATTGTTTTGTATGTGCTATTTTAAACAGTCGTATGAAGTTGATAGAAAAAAAATGTACGAAGCACTACGACAACTAAAAATACCAGAAAAACTAATCAAGCTAATAATGATGAACTTAAATGAGACAAGCAACGAAAGAGTGTGGAACGGTCACAAATTGAAAGAGTTTGTGGTGAAAAAAAGGACTAGGTGACCTTCTATCGACAGTGTTATTTAATCTGGTTTTGGAAATAATTGTAAGGAACAGCAGACTACAAACACAAGAAATGATCTACCGTAACGAGCATCAATGCATGGCCTATGCCGACCAACTTACGATGCTAGCAAAAAACGAATAAAGAATTAAAGAGAAACATAAGAAGATTACTGAGAGAAGCAAAAAAAATTGGCCTAGAAATAAATGAAGAAAAAACGAAATGCATGGTGCTATGAAACAAAGAAACAGAAGCTGAAGATAAATATGCTAAATTTGACAGCGTTTGATGGAAAAGAGTATAAATTTAAAATTTAAAAGAGTAAAGCACTCTACATATATAGGTGTTATAATAGACTAAAAAAATTTTTGTGAATGATACGAGCAAAATGAACTAAAGCACAGGATAGCAACAGGTAACAGAAAGGTCGGCAGTTTAAAAAAATTATTAAAGTTAAGATGAAAACTAGAATATACAAAACCATAATAAGAGTAAAAGTCACCTATGGATGTGAGACCTGGGTGCTAAATAAAATAGAAGAAGAAATTAGAGAGAGGTGAGAACGGAAGGTACTGAGATCAAATTTCGGGGAAAACACGGAAGACAGTTGGTAAAGAAGACCCAATCAAGAATTAAGGATGCTTTATAAGGATCAAAGTATAACAAGATACACAAAAACACATGGAATCAAGTAGGCAGGTCATGTAGAGAGAATGGATAGGGCAAGAATGCCGAAGAAAGTACTGATAATAAGACCAGTTGGCACAAGTAGACGAGGTAGATCAAGAAAAATGGCACGAAAAGTTTCAGGAAAATATAGGATCTATGAAAATTACAGACTGGAAAATGAAAGCGAAAAATAGGATACAGTGGAGAACCATTCATAGTTCAGCAATTTTACATACCTAGAAATTAAATGAAATTATATGTAAGACATTAGTAGACAGTGATGAGCGCGCTAATAACCGGCAAAATAACGCAAAAGTTGGAAAACATAAAACATTGTGAAACAAGTAATTGGACTTCGTAAGTCCTAGGTTTTCACCCAAAGCAATAGAAAGTAGAACTGGAAGTCCATATTTGAACCCTTCGTGTAACTTTGCGTCGATTGATATACCATTTTGTTAATTTTGAGTCATTTTTACTAAACTTTGGGTCACCATTGTTTAAACAGAAATTACTTCAAAACCGGAACTAAAGATTCGAACTGAACTTTTCAATACACTTCGATTGATGTGTTATATGTACCATCACTGCGACTATAATAGCACTTCTGGTTAGAACTTTTTAACCGGAAATGATATAAAAACCAAAATTTTACATTTGTTCGCATCTTGCTAAGGTACTTCAAATTATATATCACTTTTACTATTCCGGTTACTTTAAAACAGTCCATCTGGTCGCATTTCTAAAACCGGAAGTTCTGGGTCAAATTTTTCACCTTTAGTACCATCCTTAAATTATAAGCTTTCATTTGACACCTCATTTGTCACTCTATCTGGTATAGTAACGGAGAAGTTATATTTGCGGTCGGACGGACAGATGGGCAGATAGCCTAGGTCAAATTTCTCACCTTTAGTACCATTCTTGGATTATAAGCTTTTGTTTGACACCTCATTTGTCATTCTACCTGATATAATGACGGAGGAGTTATATTCGCGGTCGGACGGACAGATCGACAGACAGCCTAGGTCAAATTCCTAACCTTTAGTACCATTCTTGGAATATAAGCTTTCATTTGACACCTAATTTGTCATTCTACCTGATATAATGACGGAGGAGTTATATTCGCGGTCGGACGGATAGACCGACAGACAGCCCAGGTCAAATTTCTCACCTTTAGTACCATCCTTGGATTATAAGCTTTCATTTGTCACCTCATTTATCATTCTACCTGGTCTAATGACGAAGGAGTTATATTCGCTGTCGGACGGACAGACAGACAGACAGTGTAGGTCAAATTTATCACCTTTATTACCATCCTTGGGTTATAAGCTTTCATTTCATACCTCATTTGTCATTCTACCTGGTATAATGACGGAGGAGTTATATTCGCGATCGGACGGACAGACGGACAGACAGCCTAGGTCAAATTTATCACCTTTAGTACCATCCTTGGATTATAAGCTTTGATTTGACACCTCAGTTGTTATTCTACCTGGTATAGTGATGAAGGAGTTATATTCGCGGTCGGACAGACAGACGGACAGACAGCCTACGTCAAATGTTTCACCTTTAGTACCATCCTTGGATTATAAGCTTTCATTTGATATATATTTGTCATTCTACCTGGTATAATGACGGAGGAGTTATATTCGCGGTTGGACAGACAGCCCAGGTCAAATTTTTCAGCTTTAGTACCATCCTTGGATTATAAGCTTTCATTTGACACCTCATTTGTCTTTCTGTCTGGTCTAATGACGAAGGAGTTATAATCGCGGTCGGACGGACAGACGGATAGATAGCCTAGGTCAAATTTATCACCTTTAGTACCATCCTTGGATTATAATTTCATTTGACACCTCATTTATCATTCTAGATGGTATAGTCGGTTCGCTAAGCTCAGATACAACTGGCTAGTGATTTTAGTAGCTAATTTTTTTGTTTTTTGGCCAATTTTGGCTAAAACTATTTAATATTTATTAACTCTATAGTAAAAATTTTTTTTGCCAATTTTACTAAATTGGCAGAATTACTTACTAAAGTCATTAGAAAGTTGTGTCTGAGTTTAGTGAAACGACAGGGACGGAGGAGCTGTGTTCACAGACAGACAGACAGACAGACGTGGATAATTCAAAGTTATCACATTTTTTTCAAAATTGGGTGAAAACAATAAAAAGAGATGGAACTAGTAGAGGTGGAAATTATTGATATAAACGTATAAATTAACATTACACTACATAGTTTACCACTTTTATACGTCTGTGGCAGGAGTATTTTACTAAATTCTATTGTCACAGTGACAGTTGTCATACTCCTCCGATACGTCTAAAGGTGGGAAACTATGTAATGTAATGTTAATTTATAAGTTAGTATCGATAATTTCAACCTCAACTAGTTTTACCTCTTTTTACTTCACAATGTATTATGTTTTCCATATTTTTGCGGTTATTAGCGCGCTCATCACTGTATTCGCTCCGTGCATGACTGGCGCGACACCTAGTGTAGTCGCCTGACTTTTTTGGTGACCACAATTTGACGTTAAACATATGATACACATATGAAAAATATATTCAAATTTATTTTTTGTAACGCAAACAAATTAAGTAGTTTGACGGCTTGTTTACATATTGAGAACTGTCAAAGCGTATGTATTTGACTCGCCATTGGTCACTGCGCGTGTGCCACCTTCATCGCGAATGGTATGTCGCGATTCTATTGGTTTTAAAAATCTGTATCGTAATGAAAATCTGTAAGGTAGTGAAAACGTAATTGATATATTATAGTATGAGAATAGAAAAAAGCTTTCATGCCTAATCCAAAATAGTCGTAAATGTACTATCGTGAATGTAATATACATGTGTCAGTATAGTATAAATGTATAGGATGCTGCGAAATAAACAGTACTGAAATGAATATTGAAACATTTATTATTATTGACATGTTTATAATACATGATAAATATATCCTGGACGGTTTGCCTGGATGGATATGGATAGCCTTACAAACATTATTCACAAAGACGTTCTCGGTAAAACATATGTTAAAGATTACACGATAAAATCTTTAATTCTAGTCCGCAATTCCGGAATATCAGACGGTGGATCGGTCTCTATCCTTCAGCATTCCACATATCTACCTAATCATCAAAGGGCGTTAGTTTGGTCGCGACAGATGAGTGGCAATCTCCCAAAATGATCGAGCATTATTCGAAAGACCCCTGGCCGTTTGGAAAGTTGCGCCGTTCTGCTGAAACCATTAGTAATTTAGGCTTGGACCGTTTTCGTGACATTTTCCGTATGTATTACCGTCAGCAATACTTCACTTTAATTTTTATTTCTGCAAAACTGAACGTTATAATGACGTTCTGAAACCATTCAGTACGTTTAGGAGCATAACATATCGTCGCCTTAGTACTATAACTTGATAACTCCAAAATTGACGTTTTTGAGATAACTAATTCACGAGATGTATTTTATTTTCCTCCATATTGTGTAAAAACTTGATAACTCACTTTCAACGGGTTAAGTATTTATTTATGATTGACGAAAGTTGATAAAACTCAAATGCCCCTAATATTCAGTGCTAAAACTTGACAAGATGAGTTATCAAGCTATTATTTAATCGAAATAATCATGAATGCGACGTAAACTGAATGTTACAACTAGCTAACTCTAGTTATCTAGTTATAGCACGTGTTTTTCTGAAACATATCCCGTAATTGCTATCTGTTGATTCGGTTCATGGTAATGCAAAAATTCGAGAATTGTTAGCAATTCTGGCAACCTCCATGGCAGAGGGCTAATTTTCACCAAAATAATGCTTAAAATATTAGTTTTGTTAAAAAGTTCACTTAGATGCAACTTAGCACTACATGCTACATTACCAAATGTTAACATTTTGGTAGTGCTAAAAGTTGATAACTTTACTTTTTCATGTTATTTTCCATATTGGAAAACAAATTTGCACCGTATTCCTAAATAGACCAGTAGCCAAAAAGTTAAGTATTTTAGAGCTGCAGAGTGAATTCCGTAATTACCAACATCACGGTATCAGTACAAATATCTTTAAAATCTTTAAACCCGGTTATCTCAGAACTACTAATTTCGAGTTATCAAGTTATAGTATTAATATTATATTTCAGTACTGTTTATGTTGGCGCATACCGTACTATACATAGGAAATATTGAAACATATTGTGTAAAACCTTTTCCCATATTTGCATCTTTGCCTAAGATAAAGTTTTCTTTAATTACCCGCCAGATTCCCTATCGATGTGTTTGTCTTCTCAACAATAGCTGATTGCTGTCATAAGTGTTATGAAACTTTTTTAGTCATCGATGGCAAAGTTCATACGCATCATTATCGTTATGCAATTCAATTATTAATAAATCTATATATCATTTAAAGTGAAAATATTCACCAAGTATGTCAATATTATCATTTGGTAAGACGTGTCAGTATATTCCCAGGTTAAAAAATTCTTTACGTAATGTATAACAATTACATTGTTACTAAATGTTCTTTTTAGTCATAGGGCGCGGTGAAGAATCTACTTCAACAATAAATCACCTGTCGCAGATATTTTTGTTTACATTATTTCTACAAATAAATACTGTAATAACAAGTGTTTAAATTAGAAGCTGTCAAAAGAGTATAAAAATAAATCATAAAAACGGCTGCTGGCATTTGGAGTTACTTAAGAGCGTAGGTTGTAGAATCGACTACCGATATTCCAACATTATCCAACACATATATGCAAATGCCACAACAGCAATAAACCTCCATGCCCAAACTCAAAAAATAAAACTAAAAAGGGGAGTTAGATAAGGAGAAAACAGACATGTCACCAAAACTATTCAATGCCGTAATGCAGCATGCATTCCAGATGTTAGAATGGGAAAACAGAGGTTTGAATGTCGATGGCGAAAGGCTGAACCACCTACGATTTGCAGATGATATAGTTCTAATATCCGAAGACTTAAAGGAAGCCCACGAAATGCTGCAAGAACTACAACGAGTTTCTCAAAAAGTAGGGTTGGAAATAAACTTTGGGAAAACAAAAATGATGACCAATTTACTACTTAGCGGACCATTGAAACTGGAGGACTGCCATATCGAAACAGTTGACAAATACATCTATCTGGGCCACGAAATACAAATAAGTAGAGACAACCAAACATGCGAATTATCTAGAAGAATAGCTTTAGGATGGGCAACGTATGGCAAACTAAGAGACGTGTTCAAGGAAAACATCCCAATAAAGTTAAAAAAGAAAAGCATTTAACCAGTGCGTACTTCCGGTGCTTACTTATGGAGCTGAAACACTGACATTGACTAAAACATCAATAAGAAAATTACAAGTAGCACAACGAAAAATGAAAAGATCCATGCTTGGCCTAACTTTGAGAGACAGAATACGAAATGATAAGTTACGGCAAAGAACTGGAATGGAAGACATCATAAAATGCATTACGAAGTTGAAGTGGAAATGGTCAGGACACGTCGCAAGACAGAGAGACAACAGATGGACAAAGAAGATTTAAGAGTGGCGGCCAAGGGCAGACAAGCGAAGTCGTGGAATACCACCTACCAGATGGACCGACGACGTTAAAAGAATAGCGACAAACTGGATTGCAGCTGCCTAGGACAGAAAAGGGTGGAGACATCTTGAGGAGGCCTATGTCCGAGAGTGGACAAATTTGGCTGGGTGATGAAGAGCGTAGACGCAAAATTTCGTCTCCAGTGCTATTTAAATGCATTCATTTTCTTCGAATCCTGAGAAAACTAATAGGTATTTTTGAAAAATTTAAACGCAGAATGAAAGAGTAGTTATTACTGAGGGCCTAAAGTCCCTTAGAATAAATAAATCCTCCAGAATCCGTGGGACAGACAAGCCGTTTAGTGCGAGATTCTGGAAATTTTTAGTTTTCGCCTGGAATAATATATTTTGGAGTAATGATATTTTGATTTTATTTTAGGAAGAATTTGGCATCACATTAAAACCTTTCGCGTTTGCCATGACGTGTTGGCCATATTTTAGTGGAATTACATTACCTTAACCTTCCGTTACTCGTGCCAATGTTTTGGGATAGAATACTCGCGCACGGTGCAGAAGACCGGGTCCAAAATATATGGGTTAGCAACATTTATTTTTTTGCAAAATTGAGTACAATTGTATTATTATTTAGTAAATATATGATCATACAATTTTGTAGATATGCGTTTGTGTCAACGTTATACTACTTTAATCAAAAGTAACTTTGTTCATCATCATCTTCATCCGTTTCCTCGTCAGTCGACACTTCCTCAAATAATTTTAATAATTTTTGCTTCCCTTTCTCGCTTTCTCATAATCCAAATATAAACAAACAAATATATAAACATTGAAAATAAGAAAAAGGGCTTAAATTACCTTATTAATTAAAATAGTCCGTTCTTTAACGGTAAAATATTGCAAAACCTCTAAATTTTAAAGAACCGCTTGGATTGACATGAAATTTGGCATACACATAGCTAACAAGTCAAAGAAAAAAGTGATATTGTGCCGATATGTGTTTTTGCCCTGGGGGTGATTTTCACCCCCTCTTGGGGGTGAAAATATATTATTTCAAAGAAAGTCAGGAAATGGATAAACTGGCTAATTTTAAGTAACTTTTGTCCTATAGAGTTTTTTCATTAAGTCAATACTTTTCGAGTTATTTGGCAGTGAACATGTTCATTTTTTCAACAAAATAACCACGCTTTTAGACGGTTTTTCGCAAATAACTCAAATAGTAAGTATTTTGTCGAAAAAACATTATTAGCAAACATATAGCCTGTAAAAAATTTAAAAAAATGGTGTATACATCACGTCTCTACACCTAGTAGAAGCGGAGTTATAGCTAATGAAAAATAGGTCCATATTCGTCAAATTCCAAATGGAATACTTTAACGTGAAATAACCAAAAATGAAGCACATTTCGGGGAAAACTCATTATAACTTATTTAAACTGTTTAAAAAAAGCTTCATTTTTGTTTTATAAAAAAAAATTCTAGCATCAAAATTAAACAAGTTACGCTCAAAATAAAGTTAGTACCTTTTGGTTTTGGTAAAAAAATCGAGAAAATCACCCCTTAATTAGTATCTTAAATTAACTTAATCGTTACGACTTCACAAGTTTCTTGACTCGTGTATATATTGTTTATATTATCTGTAAGTTTCATCGGTTCAAAGTCCTTATTATTGAAAGGGCTGTAGTTAAAAGGGGTTGAACGAGTCACTGATCACGAATGTATGCAAAGTTAGAAACACCAAATCTTAATCAATTTTTGTCTAACAGAAAAACAAAAAAATACATGATATTCAGAAAAGCAAATCTGACTTTTTTTGTTTATCGAGATTTTTGGTATCTCTAACAATTTTTAAGTTATTTTGAAAAAAAGCATATTTTTCAAAATTTAAATTTTAAAAATTAAAATTTTTAAAAATTTTACTTTTAAACCAATTTTTTTCAAAAATAAGCACGTTGAATCGATGAAACTTACAGATCATATAAACACAACATAAGTAAAATAATTTGTTGAGCGGTAAGGATTAATTTCATTTAAGCTGCTAAAATTAGGGGTTGGTCCAACCCCTAATTTGATTTTGAGCGTAACTTGCTGAATGACCAACTTTATTTTGAGCGTAACTTGCTTAAATTTAATGCTAGAAACTTTTTGTAAAAACAGAAATAAAGCTTTTTTAACCACTTTAAAAAAGTTATAATGGGTTTTCCCCAAAAAGTGCTTAGTTTTTTGGATATTTCACGTCGAAATATTCTATTTGAAATTTGGTGAATATGAATCTATTTTTCATTGGCTATAACTCTGATTCTACGAGATCCAAAGACCTAACGCGTACACCATTTTTTTACTTTTTTATAGGCTATATTTTTGCTAAGAACGTTTTTTTCGACAAAATACTTACTTTCTGAGTTATTTGCGAAAAGCCGTCTAAAAATGTGGTTATTTTGTTGAAAAATGAACATATTCACTCGCTAATAACTCGAAAAGTGTTGACTTGGCGAAAAAGCTCTATAGAACAAAAGTTACTTAAAATTAGTCAGTTTATCCATTTCCGGACTTATTTTGGACATATATTTTTTTACCCCCAAGAGGGGGTGAAAGTTACCCCCAGGGCAAAAGCACACATCGGCACAATATCACTTTTTTTCTTTGACATGTAAGCTATACGCATGCCAAATTTCATGTCAATCCAAGCGGTTCTTTAAAATTTAGAGCAAAAACCGTGAAAGAATGGACTAAAACTATCGATGTCTGATCCAAACACAAAAATTTGTGCACAAATACTCGCACCCGGTGTACTGCACCGTGTTGTCTCTATAGTAAAAGTACAACACTCTTTGTTACACTGCACGTGGACTTCAACTACAGTAGTCGACTGACGACTGAAGAGGTATATGTATCAGCAATTCAAAATCCTCATTACAATCCAGAATTACAGGAAGTTATTCACAGAGCCGGTCCCACACACCGTGTGCGAGTAACGGATGGTTAAGAGGGAGGTATGGTTTCTTCTTCTTCATGTACCATGTCCTTTCAGAACGTTGGTTACCATCATAGCTATCTTAATTTTATTCACTTCCACCCTAAATAGCATGCTTGTATCAATACGATATCAATCTCGCAAGGTCTTCAACCATGAGGTTCTTCTTCGTCCTGGACTGCGTTTGCCTGCTATTTTTCCTTGCATAATATTTTGTAGCAACCTATATTTGGAACCTTTCATTACATGTCCGAAATACACCAGATTTATCTGCTTGATGCTTTTTATGATCTCAGTAGTCTTGCTGAGACGTTCTAGTATTGTGGAGTTGCGAATCTTCTCTACCCAGGAAACTTTTAAAGTTCTTCTATGGGTATGGTTTGAAATTTTCAATTTTTTGTAGTAGTTTAAATGAAAGCAATAGCATTAAAAAATAGTAAATAAATTATTATTTCTTAATCTGCCTAAATCTATTTATGAAACAAAAGGGTTTTTGAGATAATGAGTCATTTTTTAAATTGATACGTTACAGTTTTCCTCGAAAAATAGGTACAATTTATATCAAAGGATTTAAAGGTACAACATATTCGAATAATGATTTTTATTATAAAACGGTTTTTAACAGAATGTAAAAACAGTATAAACTGAAAATATCGCCTACTAAATTATTGTATAAAAAGGAATATATCCTTTCTTCACCAAAAACTGGAGGTCGTATTTTTTTTTCTCAGTCAATTGTCGTTTCGAATTGTAAACTTTTTTAACGTTGGCAACTGTGTTCGACACAGAAAGTTGGAAAGTATTAAAATCACTACGACAGGAAAAGAAAAGAAAAGAAAAGAAAAGAAAAGAAAAGAAAAGAAAAGAGATATAATATCAGCAATCATACCGGATCAATGGGACGAATATTTTGAAAAACTCCTAAATGAGGACAGAGCGGAATTTTTAAATAACAGTGATACCAGCAATGTAAATATCTTAGCCTCACCATTACGAGTAACAACAAAAGAAGTAGAAGAAGTATGTAAGTCTTTAAAAAATAACAAAGCACCAGGACCAGGGAACATACCAGCTGAACTAATAAAATATGGCACAACAAAATTATATGAAAACCTGGCTAAACTCTTTCAAAGATGCATCAACGGAGCGGAAATCCCAGAAGAATGGAAGACATCATGGATATCCACCATACATAAAAAAGGCAGACGGGATCAATGTGACAACTACAGAGGCATCGCTGTAACGAACTCGATCAGCCGAATATACGGAAAACTGATTAAAAATAAAATCGAAAACGAATATAAAGATGTAGAAGCTGAAGAACAGGCAAGATTCAGGGCAGGGAGATCAACGGTTGACCATCTGTTTTGTATTACACAGATTATTGAGAAGAAACTGGCCGTCAACCAGGAGGTGCATCTGTTATATGTGGACTTAAGAAAAGCGTATGATAGCATCCCACAAAACAAACTATGGGTAGCATTAGAGAGAACCAATATAAGCGCAAATCTATTAACAGCGACGAAACAATTGTATACCAAAACTGCAGCAAGGGTGAAAGTTGGAAGCAGGCTATCGAGAGGATTCCAAATTAGCAAAGGCCTGAAACAAGGGTGCTGCCTTTCACCGACATTATTTAAGATCTACCTCGAGCAAACTCTAAAACTTTGGAAACGCATATGCAGAAACATGGGATTACCGATCAACAACAATACAATATACACTTTGTCATTTGCAGACGACCAACTTGTACTAGCGCAAGACTACGATGATATTGAATATATGACAAGGAAATTAATAGAGGAGTACAAAAAAGGTGGTTTGGAAATAAACATAAAGAAGACCGAATATATGTGTATCGGTGGGACACAGCAGGACCTTACACTGGGGAATGGCGAAATTATTAAACATTGCGACGCATATAAATACCTGGGTATGACCATCACACAAGAAGGAAACGTAGATCGGACGATAGAAGAAAGAAACAACCAGGGAAGAAAAGCAATTACCCTTCTCAATAGCATCCTGTGGGACCAGTCAATATCAAACAACAACAAACATAGGATATACAATACAATTGTTAAGAGTATAATCACTTACAGCAGTGAAGTATGGCAAATAAAAGAAAGATACAAGAGAAAACTTGAAACAACAGAAATGGATTTCTGGAGGCTCTCAGCAGGAAAAATCAAGATTAGAAAGGGTAACCAACAACAGAATTAGGGAAATAATGAATGTGAAACACACAATAGTAGATGACATTAGTACCAAACAGCTTAGATGGTATGGACACGTACAAAGAATGTCCGAAGAACGACTCCCGAAACAAATCCTAACGTGGACCCCTCATGGTAGACGAAAAAGAGGAAGACCCGCCTTAGTTGGAGAGAAGGCATAAATCGAGAAATGAGAGAAAGAGAATTGGATGAAGACCTTTGGATGGACCGAAGTGAATGGCGACTCGGTATCGGAAGACGTAGGAGAACGTTTTAAAACCGATATATACCTCGTCCAATTTACTTACCGTTGCACGTCATCCGCGCCATAGCCTGTGACACGATACCAACACAAAATATTTAGGCGGTGGGTGTGTTCTTTTTTAGAATCAAAATGATTCTAAAGGGGAACACACCTACCGCCTAGATATTTCGTGTTGGTATCGTGCCACAGGCTATGGCGCGGATGACGTGCAACGGTAAGTAAATTGGACGAGGTATATATAACTGTGTTCGATTAGGTGAATTTTATCTGCGCTTAGCATTAGCACGTGGTCTTTTGAGACTGTCGACTGCCTTGAAATCTGTCTGAGAAAAAGACGTTTTATAAAAATACTTAAATGGTTCATCTTTTTTCACTCTAATATCTCTAAGAAATTTTCCGGAACTTTGTTTGTCCCGGTTATAACCGGTTTTTCCTTTTAAAGTAATAACCAGTGAAAAACCGGATAAGTTCAAAAATAATGAATTTAGAGAAAAAATGAGGAATTTTTCACCCCCGCGCTCGCGAAGTAGAAATTTTAAGCTGACCGAAACCGATTTAATAACACTGATGACTGGTCTTTACACTGATATCGATTCGAATGGACTATCGCAAACTAAAGTGCAATGTAAATATAACCTAGTGGGTATTGGATATTGATAAAAAAAAAAACCGAAATCCGGTTTTTGGAATAACCGGATTTCCCAGCCGGTAATAACCGCCAGATTAAACCGTAAATAAAAAAACGGTATAACCGACAACCGGTTTTTCCTTAACATTTGCCATCCCTAGAATAAATCAAATATTAGGGAAATCCCCTGAAAATATTGGAAAGCCATAATATTTGTTATGGTAGGGGAGCAAAGTATGCTAAAGGTGCAGTCACTCGAGCGCTTTGGAGACCTATTGGGTTGTGAAGAGTAGGTCCTAAAACCAAAAAAAGTTAAGTAACATTTTCCATTTTAGTGGGCGCTTGCCATTTTTTAATTTAATTTTTCATTTCCAACAATCGTTTTTTCCGATTATAACGCCATCTATGTATAATTCGAAAAAATGTTTCGAATAAAAGTTACTTATTTTTTCATAAGGAATCCAAATCTGCAATAAAAAATTGGGCTCCTATTTAAGATTTTAAAGTAACCCCCCACCCCACCTCCGTAGGGTGTCGTGTTTGGTACCATTCGATAGATTTTTTAAAATATTAAATAACTGTATTTTACAGTTTTTCGATCTGACGTTCATTTCGCGAAATATCGCGGGATTCGTATTTAAAATATTAAATTTACCCCCACCCCTCTCCGTATGAAGTCGTGTTTGGTATCATTCGATAGATTTTTAAAAAATATTGAGCATACATTTTTTAGTTTTTCGATCTGTCATTTATTTCGCGAAATATTCGCTTTTTTCTTGTGAAAGTTTGGGACTCATCCATTTCCTTACGCCCGGCTCAAATCGTGAGATTTTTGAAATATACACTCTTTTGCATGTACTTCTTACCTTATCTTAATCTGACAATAATTTAGAGTTTTATTAAGGATAGATTTTTTTTCGGGCCCCCCTTAACGAACTCCCCTGTGTTAAGAGCCAATATAGGGTAGAGGTACATCTGCAGAGTACCAGGTTTCTCCCCATATGATAATCTGACGCACTCGAGTAACTGCAAAAATCCCCGCTTGGGCTCCCCTAAAATTATGTTAGTGGATAGAAATTTAATTTTTTTTGAATCTAGTGAAATTCTAGTGATTTTTTACTTTTAGGGCTTGTTGTTCGAACGCTAATCAACAATGATCACTATCAAATATTTAATTACTGTCACAACTGTCAATGTCAACTTTGGTTGGGTTTCTGAAAACGCATACGATTATAAATTATGAGATTAGTTAATCAATTAACATAACAATTATTAACATAATTGATTAACTAATTTCATAGTTGTTCATCAATAATTATGTTTTCAGCAATCCAATCAAAGTTGACATTGACAGTTGTGACAGTAATTAAATATTTGATAATGATCATTTTTGATTAGCGTTCGAACAACCGGCCCTTAGTCTTTTAGTCTTTTGTGTAATGTTTTGAGGCCCGTCCGATGAATGTTCTAAAAACAAATCATACATTGATCGGAAAGCCTCAAAAATTATATTTACAGATACAAATAATAGATTTATTCGCTGTATAATCTCGATTAGTCCCGGATTTTGAAGTGAACGAGACTATTATTACATTATTCTAATACACACAATAAATATATTTGTCAGACCTTACCGAAGAAAATAGTATTATCTGAAAATACCACACTTTTCGGCGCAAGTCAAGTGATAAAACTGAAAGATATTCCGATGATCAGAATAACAACTGGAAATATTACGCTCTTGCTCGGAAAACACGAAACAAAAGTCTATGCTCTTTCAAACTAAACAGTAATAGACTAAGTTTTCACTCTAATGGCATACAACATATCCCACCAGAATGAAAACAGTGGGAACCTTCTCTGGTTACACCTCCGAGGCTTCTACAATTTGTAAGCCATACGGATGCTGAGACTAAGGAAGATGAGGGAATTCTACAATTTACAATTCACGTCACATCTGCTCAGCGCGGTAAAGTTCCAACGAGACTGGTTCCCTTCATACTCCACACAGAGTAAATGTAAATCAGTAAAAGAGTAAATGTAAATCAGTAAAAGAGTAAATGTAAATCAGAGTAAATGTAAATAAACAGTAATAATTTCAAATATTACACTTTTCGTCGGATGTAAAGTGGAAAGAATGGCAAATATTCCGATAATAAGAGTAGCAACTCAAAATGTTACACTTATACCGGGAGAAGATGAAACTAAAGTTTACAATACTTCTAAATGAGACAGTAATAACAACACTTATTACACTTTTGATCGGAAATACAGTGGAGTGCCACAATGATACCACGATAACTGCGTTTTATTACTGTTTTCATCGGAATATGCCGATGAACCTGTTCCGAAGAATAGTTATTCTTTCGCCATCTAGGTAATAACTGTCCGGAATGGGACGTTTCGATGCCGCCGGTTCATCGCCGGCCGTTTCGATGCCGCCGGTTCATCGCCAGTCCATTTCATCGCCGTCATATCTCGCATTTCCTAGAATTCCTAATTAATACTAAAAATAACTAATAATTGTAACTGTCGAAAATTCGGAAATATATCAGATAGCGATTAATTGACTGGCGATGAATCGGCCGGCATCGGCATCGAACTGGCGGCATCGAAACGGCGGCGATGAAACGTCCTAGACCCTAACTGTCGAACTAAAATTGCTACGGGTTTCTTCAGAGATAGAGCATTATAGCCGAGGAAATGAAGCTGGAAAAATGGCAAAACCTCGCAATTTTTTCGTCCAGCATCGATTTGTACAAAAATTTGGGATTAGGCTCATTTCACCCTCTAGTTCATTTTCTATATTGAGCCGTTGTACGCTTTCGGTTTTTTAAGGGTGAAAACCACCCCTAATTATAAAATATTATAAAATAATATTTTAAACTTTAATATTGTCAACATTTGCTTCTTATTAGTTACATAATGATTGTTTTGTGCTTCAAGATATAAGATCACAATATTTCAACCCTTAAAACCACCCTTGTTGGAACTATATATGAAAAGATTACTTATCCTAAGAGAATAATTTCGGCTTGCATCAATTTACATAAAAATTTGGGGTTAGGATCATCTTACCCTGTACTTCATATTCTATATCATGCTCAAGGACATTATTTATTTTTAGGGGTGTAAACTACCCTTATTGTCAAAAATTATATAAGAACATTGCAAACTTTAATATAGGTAAAATTTGGTTTTGACTGGTTAAATAATGATTCTTTTATGCTTTACGATGTAATATCATAATACTTCAACCCTTAAAAACCACCCTTAAAAACCACCCTTAATAACATTGCAATTTTTATAAGTAGACAATTTAATAGATCTATACAGAAAAAAAAAGTAGAATTAAAGAATTACAAAAACATTTATTTACACAAAAATACGAATTTATAAATATATAAAAATACACATACAAATAGTTTTTTAGTCATCCAGGATACGAACCGGCTCTGTGGTATTATATAAGTACATACATTGAAAATGCTCTATAAGGGGACTATTCGAATTTTTCGAAAAAAAAAATAGTTTTATAAACATAGCTCCTTCATTTTTGGCGATAGAAAGATTTTTCAATAATAGTTTTGTAGGATTTTTGAAGAGTAATAAGACTGTGTAAATTAAATTCCGTAAGATTCCTTAACTTTTAATTGAGGTGGGTTTTAAGGGCTCGAATAAGGGGATGTTTGCTCGTAAATAGATGTTTTAAACAGCTATATCTCGCTAACTGTTCACTTTAATAAAAATCTATGCATAAGGAAATTTTAGCTATTAAAAAAGCTACAATTTAGTAGTCCATCATTTTTTTCGTATCTCCAGTATTTTCGCAGATATTTTGAAGAAAATGATAAAAAATGCAAAATTGCAAAAAATCAATTTTTTTTAACTCCAATTTTTCTAAAATTTATTGCCTTTTAAATAGGTCAAACTTCTTGGGTGTATTGATAATATAAATATAAAAGAAATTACAGAAATGCGAAGATCAATATTCAGTTACAAGGGTAGTTGAGGGGTTGTTTTCAGTGTTTTTTTCGTAGAGAAAAATAGGTACCGACATTTTTTTGATCATAAATTGCTCAATTTTTATGCTGAAAACGATTTATTATTATTTCTTGGATGATCTTATTATATGCTTGAAAAACATCATGTAAGTTTTCCTGGGAAAGTGCAAAGTTTTCCCGTTATTTGGCTATGATTATTTCAAATTATGCATTTGACGAAAAAAGCTAACTTTTAACATGCCGTATCTCGGTTTGTATTGGTCGTAAAAATATTATAGAAAAACAGTTTTGTTTATGTTACTAAAAGATACAATTTTGATATATACAGTTTTTTTGATTATATGCATATTTTTCGATTTATTCTCAAAAAACCCTCTAAAAAAGTCATTTTTTCCGTCGAAAAACTGTTACTTTCAACCACGAATAACTCGAAAAATATTAGTTTTACGAAGAAAATGTAAAAAACATTTTTTTCTTAACATTAGCTTTTACATCGATTTACATGGTTAAAATGTAATAAAAAATTCCCACCCCCGAGATGGGGTGCCAACTACCCCCAAGGTTTTAGCGTATATAGCGGCATGATATAGAAAATGATCCTTGGACTATTCCCTACCTTCTGTGAAAATTTCACGTAAATCCATGCTGGACGAAAAAATTGCGAGCCAAAATGCTTCATTTCCTCGACTATTAGGTATACTATTCATTACTGTAGAAAAGTGAGGATCGAAAAAATTTTGATTTTATAATTTTGATAGTAAATTTTTCTTCGAAACGTGCGATATTATATTCATCATTCTGTTTTTAATAGACAGAAGTTCTTCTTCTTCTGTTTCCTAGCCGTTTCGGATGTTGGAAATCATACTGGCAACCATAACCTTGCTCGCTGCGGCTCGAAACAGTTCCGTTGAAGTTTTCTTAAACCATGTTCTCAAATTGCGCAGCCATGATATTCTCCTTCTACCGGGTCCACGCTTATCATCGACTTTACCTTGCAATATGGACTGCAGCAGGGAGTAACCGTGCTGATTACTCATAACGTGTCCCAGATACTGCAGTTTTATGCGTTTGATTGTAAACACAATCTCCGATTTCTTCTACATTATTTCTAGAACTTCCTTGTTCGTGATCCTTGCTGTCCAGGATATTCTCAGCATTTTTCTATAGAGCCACAGCTCAAACACTTCAAGTTTTTTAATAGTCCCCTTTGTAAGCGTCCATGCCTCCGCTCCGTACAATAATGTAGAGACAACCTAACATCTCAAATGTCTCATTTTTGTATCTAGGGATATGTTGTGGCTTTTGAAGATGGCGCTAATTTTATTAAAAACTATTTTTGCCTTTCCTATGCGGTACTTTATTTATTTCCTGTAAGTTGCTCCACTGCTTAGACAGAAATTAGACTGGGCAATCTGATCATCGAACAGAAATGAAGCAACTGGCAACAGAAATCACTTTATGTTCTGAAGGAACTGTTATTGCCGACAATTCACCAAAAAAAACTTACATGCAAGTAAACAGAATTGATAAAGATCAAATACCTACTAAAACAAATAGTAATGTTAAATCCACACACGAATAAGGATGCTCAAGGCTAAAATATATCTGAAAAACGGCCATGCATGGATAACAAACTACAGAGAAAGGGAATCGGAAGGCAAACATATTCGCTAAGAACCCGGAATAAAGACAAAACTATAAAAATGGCCTTACTTAAAATGGCATTGTTTATATTTTCAACAAATAAGATCACGAATTGGAACAACTTATTTCTTAATATCTTCATTTGCGATAGAATTTCATAATTTAATAAGTAAAATTTCTAGAGCGAAACAGAAAATGGGTTTACAGAAAAGAGAAAATCCAAGTGATAAAATGTAGTTAGAACAATAGTTGTTACTCTTCTGCAGATGAAATAAATATCGTGATAATTATATAGAACTATTGCGTGTAATTGAGGTAATGAACTTGATGCTTTAACATGCAATTAAATAAATAAGCAGAACGGTAATGTAATATAAAATAAATATATTCATACCAAACCCTCTTTCAGTACGTCATTAATTTTGACGTCATATTGGATTTTAAGAATGTTGCGAATGATTGCATGACATTTTAGTTCAATTTGACAGTTGTCAGAATATTTACATATATACTAATTTGACAGAATAATAATATCTAAAATATATTAATGAAAAAATAAATAAATATAGAATAAAATTTCACTATACAATATCCGAATATATAGAAGAAGTCAAACAAAAAGAAATTCACGTAATTTTCCCCTTGTTGGCATATTCTAAATTTGAAAAAATATATAGGAAAAATCAGATTTTTTTAACATGCCATTCCTATAGGGCTTTTCATCGATTGTCATTTGTTTCGAGCTTCTGTCATGTGTCACATAAGATTAATAGATCTACGTCATACGTCTTTGGTTTGTATCATTGTACATACCAATAACGTATGACGTAGATATATTAATATTATGTGACACATGACAGAAGCTCGAAACAAATGACTGTGAATGAAAAGCCCTATTACAGCGAGCATTTCATTGACTAGAATTAGTGACGAGTTTATATGGCGTCATTATTATATTTGATCAGATTGTAAATGGTAACTCATATCTGTCATAATATTGGAGGTTAATTATAATGTCAAATGTTTTCAAATTTTATTTTATTTATTAAGTTTATATTTTAAATACAGTTTATTTTTTAATCAACTTCATTTTCCCTTCCCTATCCTTGATTAGGTTCATATACACTAAGCATCAAAATTAACGCACCACCTTAAAAATGGGAAATTTTTCATGTCTCGTATTTCCTAAACCTGTTGTCTGATTTTAGTGCTATTTCTAGTATATCATAGCTTTATTCTTCTCGAATATCAATGTACTAATATTGTTGCTCATCAGGTAAGTGTCATTGTCATTCTATACAGGGTGTAACAATGATAGTGTGTTTTTTCCTCAAAGTTTAGAGCACCCTGTGGAATATTCTAGCGTATATAAAATATTGAAATTAAATCCCATCTGTAGCCTTAGGCTTTTTTAACATTTTGCTTTTTGATTCATTGGCTTATGTGGGATAATAAAAAAGTTAGTACTTTGAAAACTAGCCACGTTCTTCATCAATACAGGGAGTTTCTAAATAAGTGCGACAAAATTTAAGGGGTAATTCTGCATGAAAAAATATGGACCGTTTGCTTTATAAACATAGGTCCACAAATGCTTCGTTTCCGAGATACTGGACGTTGAATTTTTTCTTACAAACTGACGATTTTTTTATTGCTCTAAAAGCGGTTGAGATATGAAAATGAAGTTTGTTAAGTTTTAAGAAGTAGTTATTACGCATTTTTTTACATACAACTAAGAATTTTATATTCACCATTGGCGTGCGTACGGGATGTATTTAAAATGTTTATACCCGTATGCACGCCAATGGTGAATATAAAATTCTTAATTGTATGTCAAAATATGCGCAATAGCTACCTCTTAAAACCTACTAAAATTTATTTGCATGTCTTAACCAGTTTTAGAGCAATAAATAAATCGTTAGTTTGTAAAAAAATTCAACATCCCGTATCTCGGAAACAAAGCATTTGCGGACATTTGTTTATAAAGCAAACGGTCATTATTTTTTCCTGTAGAATTACTCCTTAAAGTATGTCGGACTTAAGTAGAAACACCCTGTATTGATGAATAACATTGCTAGTTGTTAAAGTACCTAACTTTTTTATTATCCAACATAAGCGAATGAATCAAAAATCAAAATGTTAAGAAAGCCTAAGGATACAGTTGAATGTTAATTTTAATATTTTATATATGCTAAAATATTCCACAGGGTGTTCCAAATTTTGGGGAAAAACACGCTATCATTGTTACAACCGGTATGCAATGGAACTTACCTGTTTAGCAATAATATTACTACATAATACAGATACAGATACATACTACAAATCGGACAACAGGTTTAGGAATTACGAGACATAAAATTGTCCCATTTTTAAGGTGGTGCGTTAATTTTGATGCTTAGTGTATAATAGTTTTGTTGTATGGTAGGTTTAGTTAGGTGTTAATTTAAAAAATGTTGCTGGCTAAATGGGCACAACTTTCAAAGGCCATAAAAGAAGAAGAAGAAAAATAAACAAACAAAAATCTTACATAACCTTCTATAGGATAACATGACTTTGACATTTAAAGACACAAGTGCATGAAGGGTCTTTGTGACATTTGCAAGTTATTGAGAAAAATGAAGTTAAAGTTTTTATACTAGAACTTTTTACTGCAAGATCTAAATAGACTAATATATTTATTAACACTATTAGAAAACTTAGAGGATCGGTACGTATTTTCGGCTGCAATGCTATTCAAATGGGGATTTATTTTTTTCGAATCCTGAGAAAATTAATAAGTATTTTTGAAAAATTTAAACGCAGAATGAAAAATCACGTTATTAGCGAGGGCCGAAAGTCTTTGAGAACTTCTATAATGTTTATTTTAATAAGTTACAAGGGTGAAAAACTAAGAGAAAATTTAGTGTGATTTTTAATTTCAAATATATCATTCAAAATAAACTTTTTATTTATTCTAAGGGACTTTCGGCCATCGGTAATAATTTAGTCTTTCATTCTTCGTTTAAATTTTTCAAAAATATTTATTGGTTTTTTCAGGATTCGGTAAAAATAAACACAATGCCGTGGTAATATTTTCCAAATCTATCTTTGTCTTATAACGCACTCAGCCGAATATAATATTGTCAGCATATATTGTCAGTCAGAAACTGACAATCAGTGACAATTTTAAATATTTGACATTGCATCGGGAATATGTTGAGTTATTGATTAAATATTATTGAAATATAGTGTATTTGATAAATAATTGATTTAAGACGTGAAGTTAATAAAAAGTTATTTATTGTGTGTTATTTGTGGAAGATCCAAGCAGAGAATATATCAGGATAATATATTCTGTGATCCAAGTATTTTGTTGTTAAAGATGTTCAAAATTGTAAGCGTTCCATAACAATATATTATTAAAAAATCACTTTAACACTTTTCCTCTTTTCTCGATTGAGTATTAGTCTTTGTTGTAGAAATAAATTATTACAATCACTGAATACATAGTTAGTGAAAAAATTATCACATTTATTAACAGATTTAATAATTTCCAATTATAAAAATAACAGTTATCCAAGAACATTCAAAACCCATATCTTTAAATTAATGATGACATTTTCAAGTAGAATGACATTCTAGTTATGTTTATATATCCATACCAGTGTGAATTTTACTACACGTAATTTGCCGTGTAAAGACAGAAAAAGTAGGGATACACGTAAAATATTTGCGAATTGTGTAACCATAGCCTTAAAAAATATATTTATTATATATTTTTTATATACAGAGTGGGCCAAATAAAAGGAGCCACCCCTATATTTGGCAGTATTTATTAGATTTTAAGAAAATAAAAAACAGGTCAATTGTTGATCTAAGGGGGACACATTTTTGCGATACAAACATCTGTCATTTGTCAACTCCCTCCCTTCCACTTCCCCCACCCCTTATTTTTAAATAGGGAATAGGAATCGTGTGCTAGCTCATTTGAAAGGCTATTCAATTCTCTATTCAGTAATACCAACATCGACTTAAAGATGTATACAGGGTGTCCAAGAAAAATTATTTTGAATTAAATTAATTGACACAAAAAGAAGAATGTATGTAATTTATTTAACTCAGAACACATTCTACTGCTGACAGAAAACAGAAAAAAATAATTTTTGATAAATAGACACTACTTTTTGCTTAATTTTAATGTTCAAGCTTCCACCCATCTGCCTCTTGGTAGGTTGAATATTGAATTTAAGCAACAAACAGCGTTTATTTATCAAATAAACATTTTTTTCCGTTTTTTATCAGCAGTAGAATGTATTCTGAGTTAAATAAATTACATACATTCTTCTTTTTGTGTCAATTAGTTTAATTTAAAATAATTTTTCTTGGACACCCTTTATAAATTTTTATGTCAATGTTGATATTACTGAATAGAGAATTGAATAACCTTTCAAATGAGCTAGCACACGACCCCTATTCCCAATTAAAAAATAAGGGGTGGGGGAGGGAGTTGACAAATGACAAATGTTTGTACCGTAAAAATGTGTCCCCCTTGGATCAAAAATTGACCTGTTTTTTATTTTCTTAAAATCTAATAAATGCTGCCAAATATCGGGGTGGCTCCTTTTATTTGGCCCACTCTGTATAAAAAGTGTACATAGATCCTTTATGCATTTACATTTTAAAATTTACTGTGTACATAGATCCTTTACATTCTAGTAACTTCGAAAATATTAATTTTAAAATGTGTTTGGCTTGTTTGAAAAATTTTTAGGTTCGAAAAACTTACTTTTAACATAAAAAACATGTTTTGAAAAATTTGTCACATAGACCCTTCATGCAATTGTGCCTTCATTTATATTACAGATAGTTATATTTGTTTCACACTCTTAAAAACAAAGAGAAACAGTGTAGCTGGTAGTTGCTGTGGTAAATACATGGTTGTTTTTTATTTAGCAACAGCGCTTTCCTGTGAAACTTAACGGAAGCGGAAAAACTAATATATGAGGAAAAATTTGTTAAATTTGTCTCCCGTTAAGTTTGTAACGGTGGGTTATGATGTCATTAAATCTATGACGTGCATTCCTAATTGTTGACTTTTAGTTTACAAATTATATTTTTTTATATATTTATAACTGTGCTAAATAAATTAAACACAATAATCATCGTATAATAACCAACTGACAGCAAAGAGCGGCCAATAGTGGAGTCAATGAAGGTGGATATGAGTTATTACCTCAGATTTCGTTGAACCTCCATCGATTTTCATAAAAATTGGTAAGTGGTTAAAGGATACCTCAAGGAACAAAGGTGATATAGTGCCAACTTGCGCTTTTTGCATTTTAGGGGTGAAATACACCCCTTTTTTAAAAATTATTTTTTAGATTTCTGAAAGTGCAGTCACTGTAAGTTTTCACTTCCTATTTTGTTGAACCTCAATCGATTTTCATGAAAATCGGTAAGTGGTTAGAGGATACCTCAAGCAATAAAATATATAGCATCAACTTGCGCTTTTGCATTTTAGGGGTGTAATACACCCCTACTTTTTATATTGTAAAAAATGCAGATTTCCGCATTATGGCGCAAGTAATCTCGTTTAATTAAGAAAAATAAATATTTTTTTTATATTTATGTTCATTAATTACATTTTTCTTAATTTTTCAAACCTTATAGCAACCAAAAATCCGAAAATTAACAAGTCGAAAGTCACGAAAACCTTATTCTTCTATATTTCTGAAAGTGTAGTCACTGAATGTTTTCACCCACGATTTCTTTGAACCTTCATCGATTTTCATGAAAATTGTTAATTAGTTAGAGGATACTTCAAAAAACAAAAGTGATATGGCACCAAGTTGCGCTTTCTGCATTTTAGGGGTGAAATCCACCTTTTTTTTTTAATGATAAAAATGCAGATTTCAGCATTCTGGCTCAAGCAATCTCGTTTAATTAAGTAAAACAAATATTTTTTTTACATGTGCATGATTTATAATTTTTATTAATTTTTCAAACCTTATAGCAACCAAAAATCAGAAAATAAGCAAATCGACAATCACAAAAAAAAATAACCTTTTATATTTCCAAAAAGGCAGTCACTGAAGGTTTTCACCCCTGATTTCGTTGAACCTCCATCAATTTTCATGAAAATTGGTAAGTAGTTAGAGGATACCTCAAGAAATAAAAACGATGTGGTACCAACTTGCGCTTTTATCCTGGGGGTGGATGTTACCCCTTCTCATGGGTGAACACTATTTTATTAAAAATAACCCCATAATTAGATAGAGGAGTAAATTCTAAGCAAACTTTCTTTTATCAAGTTTATAAATTATTTATTTAAATAATATTTCATAATTTAATAAAATGTTATTGGTACAGTAAAACCTGACAATAACGGCCACTAAAAATAGAAAACAGTTGGCCGTTATAGAAATGTGGCCGCTAATGCTAGGTTTCCTTTTCCACAAATACATAAAATATAATTGAAAATTTATTTACTTTATTAATTAAAGCAAATCTAATTAAATATAATTCTACAAACAAACGGAACATACTAAAACTAAATTCAATTTACTACAATATAAAACAATATCTATACGAAAAAACAACTACAAGAAAAACAGAATTTTTTTTTGTTTTACATTTGTTTAGATAAACGAAACATACTAAAACTAATTTAATATAGGTAATCCATAATATGAAACAACATACTATAGCTACTACGAAAAATACGCTTATCACTAAAGTATCGTCGTGCTTCCATACTATATTCAACAAAACCAACTTGGTAGGGCCTTTAATTAGATATCGCAAATCACTTTGGCTGATTTTGTCTGCATATATATTATGTTTGAGGAATCCCTTTTTTTGTGAGACTGGATATAGGACATTTCTCAAGTATGAATTCACATTCATGGTATATCGTTGCTATACAGGGATAATAATCTGTGCAATGTTATGGTACAGGCTACGTTAAATATGAAGTAAATATGGAAGATATACACTGGTTATTCATTTCAATTTAATTTGATTGTTTTTAATCGTTTACAATATTTAAAATAGTTAAAGACATAAAGTTAGGGAATTCAAAAATAAATTCAGTTCTCACTGGCAGGGTGGGAAATAATAAAGTGCCATACAATAGCATTTCATTACAATGCTCATTACAGGCATTACAGGCTGCTCCGTTTGAGAAAACTCATACTCTCAAACTTTGAGAAAACACTCATTCAGTTTCGACCAACCCTGTATTAGCTAAAATTAAACGTTTTGCTAGATTAATAATTTTTAACAATAAGAGATTATATTAAAAATCACTTGAACATAAATTGATTTTCTGATGTCAAGTCACTACAATTATACAGGGGGTGAATATTGCTATGAAATTTGAAAATAAAAACGTAATTATCTTTTAAACTACTTCGTATAACATCACAAAACCTGATATTTTAAGAAATAAAACATAGAGGAGAATCCAAAAATGTAAAAATATACAGGGTGTTCCATCAAACAAAAGAAAATTTTGTTTCACCCTGTCAATATGGGTGGCCCTGTATATTTGGAAATGTATTTAAATTCTGATATTATATATGCCCCAATCTCACCTAAATAAACTTTTTTCGTATCTCCTACAACAAACGACTAATTGGACTTCCCACAACCTGTATACATACAAAATCTCCGCTGTAAAATTTTTTCAAAGAAAATGTTATTGGTTTTTTTAAAATAACTCGGTTAAATTTTGAAATATGAGATTTATCCAAAAACCTTTACGAAGCTAAGCAAAAGTTCTATAACACTGCATTAAACATAATTTTCTAAATCCTTTATTTTTTTTAAATACAAGGTGAAAGGGCCCCGGTTACATGGTTCTCGCAGTAAAATTTAGGTTTTAAATGTTTCTATCTCGGTTATTTTTGTCGTAAAAAAATATTAAAAAAGAAGAAGCTTAAATAAAGTTAAAACTAAAATTTTGTTCTCTACCATTTTTTAAGTATATCGAGTATTTTTGGAGTTATTATCAAAAGAAAATGAAATTCACGAAAATTTGGAAAATTCTAATTTTTTTAATCGTATAAACCGGTCAAAATTGTTGAAGTTATTACTCATGTTAAAATAAATAAAGTTTTGAATGGGTTACTATAAATTTTAATTTTTGTGGAAATGACGTATGTTTCATTTTTCATTCTTCCCTAAAAAATCTGAAAGGGTCCTCTTATTTCCATCATAACTTGCTTAATTTTGATGCTATCGACTTCTTATATAGCTTTTTGATAGTTACCTTTAAGTACTTTATTAAAATGTTTAATATCTATATTTAACAAAGTGCATCGTTTTCCCGTTATTTAAGCTTGAATACTAAGATTTGAGTACTCGCGGAAAAAAAATATACATTCAATTGCATATAACTCACTTTGTATATGTAATAAAGGATTTTTCGAATAAGGAGCTTATTTATTTTTATATTATCTTCGATTTTGGTAATAACAACTTTTTTGAATAAACTTATGGTTTTTGAGTTATTTATGAAAAACTGCTTTAAAACATGGATTTTTTTCAGGAAAAATCAAAACTTTTGATTTTTAATAACTCAAAAACTATTGATTTATTGAAATAACTTTATATAACAAATTTTACTTATAATTTGTCCCTCTATCGATTAGTGATATTATTTTTAATAAAATAATTTCCACCATCAATTAGATATGCAGACGATACAGTATTGCTGGCAGATAGTGCGCAGGGGCTCCAAAGGATCATGGATAACGTTGTAGAAGCATGTAACAAATACGGCCTAAAATTAAACTCTAAGAAGACAAAAATAATGATCATTAGTAAAAACACCAACATAAACGCCCAAATTACAGTAAACAATACACCCCTAGAGAGAGTACAGAAAATATGCTACCTGGGCTGCAACATTAAGGATACTTGGGATCATAGCTACGAAATAAAAACTCGTATTGAAAAAGCCAGAAGCTCTTTTAACAGTCTTAAGAAAATTCTCTGCAACTTGTCTTTAAGTATCAATATACGCATAAGAATTCTTAGATGTTACGTCTTTAGTGTCCTCCTATACGGAGTTGAAAGCTGAAGCCTGACAGAAGATGCCATAAAACGGTTAGAGGCGTTTGAAATGTGGTGCTACCGACGTATGTTGAGGGTCTCATATATACACCACACAACTAATATAACTATTCTCCAGAGGCTAGGAAAAGACAAAGAAATAATTAACACCGTAAATAACAGAAAATTGGCTTACTTCGGCCACATTATGCGTAATGAAAAATACCGACTGCTGCAGTTGATTCTACAAGGCAAGATTGAGGGCAGGAGAGGCCCTGGACGTAGACGTATATCCTGGCTGGCCAATCTTAGGAAGTGGACTGGTCTAACGTCAACTGATCTATTTCGAGCTGCCGTAAATAGAATACGATGGGTCAATGTGGTCGCCAACATCTCCAGAAGATAGGCACTTTTAGAAGAAGAATTTCCACCCCCGAGAAGGGGTGGCATCCCCCCCTCCCAGGGTAAAAGCGCAAGTTGGCACCATGTCACCTTTGTTTCTTGAGGTATCCTCTACATACTTACCAATTTTCATGAAAATCGATGGAGGTTCAACGAAATCGGAGGTGAAAACCTTCATTGACTCCACTACAAGTAAGCTAGTATAATAAATAATAACTCTCTCACTAAAGAATCATATTTGTGAAACTAACTATCAATAAATTATAGAAATGACAAATTTTTATTAACAAAATTAGTAACACATTTTTTAGAATAATTATATAATAGATATGTTAATAGAGTATGTTTCGGTGTTAAAATTTACCATAAGACATTTCTCAACACTTAGGTATATCTGCTGGAATGCTGTTGTCGTATTGTAAAATATCTTAGGCGCCGGTGATTTTGGTAAATTACTACGTGGTCTACATTACATGCAATTAGAAAGGTACATCATAAAAATATTATATCTGCACGCTAATAGAGGTCATGATCGTCTTATTTATTTTTTTGTTGTTTTTATTAACTCCATTGAGTACAGCAATCTGCCCATTGGGCATTAAGCATTTGTTTTGGTAAAAAATACAGACATGTAGAGAGTTACTCCAGTGAATAACCTCTTTACAGTTCTAAAATTAAAATTTTATCGGTATGAATACACTTGTATACGTTAAATTAGTCAAGTCGGACGGCAGTTGCCGTTTTAGTCTAAGCACTTCAAAGACGTCATGCACATTAATTGCCTCACAAACGCATTAGGATGCACTAGCACTCGTTCACAGTATTTTACACTAAAACGTTGTATTAGTCCATTCTTTCACGGTTTTTGCTGTAAATTTTAAAGAACCGCTTGGATTGACATGAAATTTTACATACGCATAGCTAACATGTCATAGAAAAAAAGTGATATGGTGCCGATGTGTGCTTTTGCCCTGGGGGTAATTTTCACCCCATCTCGGGGGTGAAAAAATATATGTTCGAGATAAGTTCCGAAATGGATAAACTGACTAATTTTAAGCAACTTTTGTTCTATAGAGTTTTTTCACCAAATCAATACTTTTCGAGTTATTTGCAAGTGAATATGTTTATTTTTCAACAAAATAACCACGTTTTAGACGGTTTTTCGCAAATAACTCAAAACGTAAGCATTTTGTCTAAAAAAATACTCTTAGCAAAAGTATAGCCTACAAAAAAGTGAAAAAAATGGTGTATATATTAGGTCCCTATACCTAGTAAAAGCAGAGTTGTAGCTAATGGAAAATAGGTTCATATTCGAAAAATTCCAACTATAATAATTCAATGTGAAATATCCAAATAATGAAGCATTATTGGGGAAAATACATTACAACTTTTTTAAAGTGTTTAAAAAATCTTTATTTTTGTTTTTATAAAAAAATTTCTAGCATCAAATGTAATCAAGTTACGCTCAAAATAAAGTTGGTCCCTTTTGTTTTGGCAAAAAAAAATCAGGAAGATCACCCCCTAATTAGCAACTTATACAAAATTAATCGTTACCGATTCACAAGTTACTTTACTTATGTTGTGTTTATATGATCTGTAAGTTTCATCGATTCAAAGTGCTTATTTTTGAAAAAATTTGGTTTTTAAAGTAAAATTAGAAAAATTTTAATTTCGAAAAAAATGCTCTTTTTTTCAAAATACCTTAAAAATTGTCAAAGATACCAAAAGTCTTAAACAATAAAAAAAGTCGGCTTTACTTTTCTGAATATTTTCCATTTTTTTATTTTGCTGTAAGACAAAATTGGTCATGATTCGGGGTTTCTAAATTTGCATACACTCGTGATAAGTCACTCGTTCAAGCCCTTTTAACTACAGCTCTTTCAAAAATAAGGACTTTAAACCGATGAAACTTACAGATCGTATGATCAATACATACGCGAGTAAAAAATTTGGGCAGTTCATTTGAAATGCTAATTAGGGGGTGATTTTCCCGATTTCTTACCAAAAAAAAGGGACCAACTTTATTTTGAGCGTAACTTGTTTACGTTTGATTCTAAATTTTTTTTAAAAACAAAAATAAGCATTTTTTTAAACACTTAAAAAAGTTAAAACGAGTTTTCAACAAAAAAGTGCTTTGTTTTTTGGTGATGGCACGTTAAAATATACGATTTGGAATTTGACGAATATGAACCTATTTTTCATTAGCTATAACTCTGCTTCTACTAAATACAGTGACCTAATATATACACCAAGTTTTTCACTTTTTTACGTGATATATTTTTGATAAGAATTTTTTTTCCACCAAATACTTACTTTTTGAGTTATTTGCGAAAAACCGTTTGAAAACGTAGTTATTTTGTAGAAAACTTAACATATTCACTCGCAAATAACTCGAAAAGTATTAACTTGGTGAAAAAACTTTATAGAACAAAAGTTGCTTAGAATTAGGCATTTTATCCATTTCCGGACTTATTTCGAATACATCTTTTTCACCGACAAAAGGGGGTGAAACTCACCCCTAGGGCAAAAGCACACATCGGCACAATATCACTTTTTTTCTTTGACTTATTAGCTAAATGTATGCAAAATTTCATGTCAATCCAAGCAGTTCTTTAAAATTTAGAGGTTTTGCAATATTTTACCGTCAAACACCGTACTATATGGCTTGTTTCACGGATTCTAGGGGGATGTCGTGTTGAATCACCTCGTTGGATACATAGTATGGCGCATTGACTATGGCACGCAGTACCTATCTTATTTTTGAATCTGTAACGCTTGAAACACACACTAAAAATTTTGAACGTACGATGGTTGAAATCTACATAGTGGCTCGAGCAATCATATGGAATCTTTCTCCCTTCACAGAACGTTTCAAGCAGTGAAACCGCTTTGAACGCTTAACGTTTGAAAAGTACGAACTTTTAAGAAATGTCATGCAGGACAAAATTAAGGGTAAAAGAAGTGTGGGAAGAAGAAAAACATCGTGACTTCGCAATCTACATGAATGGTTCGGGTGTAGTTCGATTGAACTTTTTAGGCACGCTGGTAACAAAGTCGAAGTGGTCATGATGATTTCCAATCTCCACTAGGAGTGGCACGTAAAGAAGAAGAAGAATGTGAGATTGAAAACAGTTTTTCTAAAAATGTGTCATTTTCCCAAACACATCTACTTTATACATATTATTTTGTCACAAAAATACTTGTCAGACCACCAGATAAACTTAAACATCGTTAAAGTGAAACCACGTAAAGCTCCTGGCGATGGAGATTAGTAGAATATTAATAGAAAATTCAACACACGCAGTAACCGGACAAAATAGAAAATTGCAAACCATGTACCAGACCTTAATATTAATATAATATGGATTAAAATATTATCCACATGGAGACGTGAAGAGAGAGGAAACCGAAGTACACCACTGACACGATGAACGAACGATAAAGTACACAGCTTTCGCAGAATAGAATTTCCTGCACGCATAGGAGTAGGTTTATGTTCGGCAGTAAACGCATAACGCTGGAGAATAATGTGACTGTGTACAACCTCCAGGTCAATATTTAAAACTTAGTTGTTAATAAATTTTTGGAAGTAAATTGGTACTAATGGTTAAATTTGTGATGTATTCCCAAAAGACATTTGAACTAAATTCTAGATCTTTCTCTTGAGGCTATAATAATGTTTCTGTCTAGGTCACTGGCTTTCATAAAAAATATCCAATAATAGTTTCAGATAATTATAAATAGTTGTTTCAAATAATATTAAATCTTGAGGTTTTAAACATAATTACATAACATTGTTACAAAAGATAAATTCAATACGCTTGTTTAATTTGTTTTGGTCAGTCAGTAGCATCGAAAATTATTAGATTATTTGATAATTATCTAACCTCTTAGCTATTTCTGTATTATTTCATATTTTTAAAATTGAAATTTCAATTTTCAAACAAACGACATTATCAGAAAGGCAGTTAATATAATTGGGTTTAAGTTTAAAGAAAAAATTATTTAAATTTAGGTAAGAAACATTTGAAATTGAGAAAATATTTGCCAATTAAAAAAGCATTACGTAAGGAAGTATTCGCAGACTTGAATGTCACTACTTGGTAAAAACAGGTGTTCATATTAAACTAATTTACATAATGAATGTGAACATTTGAAAAAGTTTATAAAGTGCATAAAGATGTAACAATATATCAATATTAGGCCAGGGTAATAAGACAAAAATATACCCTGTTCGTGACACTTCAACAGCCAGGGTACTGAACCGTTTTTTCGACAAGTAATTCCTATAAGAACAAATTATAACTATTTCCTGCGTAGGATCTGGCATCCATTTTTATTTATAAACAATTTAGTGTCAAAAAACGGCCTTTTTCCTTTTTTTTTCAAATCAATGGAAAACGTCAAGACTTATGGTTTTCTTAGTACAAACATCTTCGAGAGAATGGAAAAATCTTTAAAATTACGTATTACAAAGTTTGATATACTTATTTATTGTTAATAAAATTGCGAAAAAAGGTCGAAATAGCAAAAAAAAATAATTTCGCAGTACCTACATATCACAAAAATAAGAGTACAGCTTTTAAATTTTTGTCAAAAGAAGGCTTTTTGCTACTTAATACGTGATAAAAATTTGAAATCGATTCATTTAATTGTTTAAATTTTATTTAAATTGTTTATCTCAGAGGGCTTTTTTTTGCAATAACACAAGTCAGAAAAAAATAATTATGATTTTAGAACCATTGATTCTACAGGTGTCAAATGAAAGAACATGAGTTAAACTTTAAAATTGGTTTAAAATAAATAAATAAGAGGCATTTATTAGTAATAAATAATTATGCAAAAGCATCATCAAGTGTTCCTGATAAACTTTTGAATCATTTTTTTCAAAGAAATCTATTTTTACTGTGTTTTAGGTGCACAACAACAAGTAATGTTATGTATATGATAATTGATGAAAAATTGTAATAAATATATATTATTGTATAAAAAAATAAAAAGTCTTTAAGGAAAAATTGAACATACTTTTGTATAATTATTTACTATTAATAAAAAATGCATTTTTTATTTATTTTTTACATCAATTTGAAAATTTGGCTCATGCCTTTCATTTGATATCTGTAGAATGGTTCTAACATTATTTTTTTCTGACCTATGCTATTGCAAAAAAAGCTCCCTAGGATAAACAATTTGAATAAAATTTTAACAATTGAATCAATCGCTTTGAAATGTTGTCACATATTAAGCACCAAGGACCCTCATTTGACAAAAATTTCAAAGCTGTACACTTATTTTTAAAATAGTTATTGCAAAATTTTTTTTTTTGAAATTTCCACCTTTTGTCGCAATTATATTAACAATAAATGAGTTCCTATATTAAGCTTTATAATACGCCATTATAAAGCTTTTTCCATTGTCTCGAAGATGTTTGTACTAAGAAAACCATAAGTCTTAGGGACTGTTTTCCAATCATTTAAAAAAAAGGCCGTTTTTGACACTAAATTATTTATAAATAAAAATCGTCCTTTTTCCGAATAGGTCGACCGAATAGGTCGCCAGATCCTACGCCGGAAACAATTTGTAGTAACAATTTGTTCTTATAGGTATTACCTGTCGAAAAAACGCTTCAGTATCCTGGCTACTGAAGTGTCATGGAATAGCTATTTGTATAACAAGGGAGGAAAGTGCTACTTTTCCTCCCGAGAATGAAGTTTACTGCCCGACGCGTAGCGGAGGGCAGTAATCATTCAATGGAGGAAAAGGCACTTTACTCCCATGTTATACATATGGTTTTTCCACCTTCCTCAAATAACAAGTTATTTTTTCATTTTTACTTAATTTATTTATATAACTAACCAACAAAATTTATTAGAACTAAAACTAACAAGTAGGTACAATATAACTGTCAACTGTCAAATATAAGTCAAATTATTAATGTCAACATTGTTAAATCAGTATAACAATTTACTGTTTTTTACCATTCTGCAAAATACAGAGTGTTTTTAAATAAACGTTAAAATGTATAGATACTTAGGTAATAGAAAATAGATATTGTACAGGGCGTCAATAAGTTATATTTCATGAATGAAATACCATGACGTCACTTTTACTTTTCCTCCCTAGGGAGGAAAAGTACAACTTTGCTCCCTACAATCAGGTCCGGAAAAGTATACTTTCGGTAGAGGTAGGTGGAAAAAAACTTTATTACCCTGGACCATATAAATAGATTAGTAACCAAAGCAACTTCAGTCTTCTTCCTGTGTCATGCTCGATTCTCGGCTTCCTCCGTTTATCTTGTGTTGTAATATTCAATACATATTTAGTGTAATATATAAACATAATATTTAAGTCTATTGCGATATTTATATTTGTCGCCACTTTTGTTATATTTAAGTCCATTCTTCAACCAATTTTCCTGATTTTCCCTTTAACATGTAGGGTGATTCCTCTCTACTGTTGCTTCGAGTACTATGTCACCGGAAAATCTTATATTACTGAAAAATCTGCAACCAATTTATTTCCGCGTTTTTCCCAACTTTATTTATTGAGCACATCTTATAAAGTAAGAGTAAACAATTTTGGAGAGATCGTGTTTCCTTTTGTAACTCAGTTTTCGATCCTATTTTCCTCGAGTATCACTATCGATTAAATAATTTCCAAATCGAAAGTTGTGATATACAGGGTGTAACAAAAATACAGGTCATAAATTTAATCGCATATTCTGGGACCAAAAATAGTTCGATTGAACCTAACTTACCTTAGTACAAATGTGCACGGAAAAAAAGTTACAGCCCTTTGAAGTTACAAAATGAAAATCGATTTTTTCCAATATATCGAAAACTATTAGACATTTTTTATTGAAAATGGACACGTGGTATTCTTATGGCAGTAGTATTTTAAGAAAAGATTATAATGAAATTTGGACGCCCCATAAACATTTTATGGGGGTTTGGTTCTTTTAAACCACCCCCCCCCCCCCAAACTTTTGAATATTTGTCAAATCCACCACATATTTGTATATGGAAGTACGGTTATGGAGACTTGGTAATAATATGAAAATTTATTTATGATTTACATTTTTAAGTATATTTTGAACCATATTAAAAAAGAAGCCACATTTCGATAAAAGATGCTTTATCAAAAAAATACAAAGAGGCAAAAGTTTTAAAAACATTGTGTTTAACTAATGGTACCACAGTAATAGTTTAATTGGAACGTACATAAACATTTGGGGGGTTTAAAGGAACAAAGCCCTCATAAAATTTTTATGTAAACATATTAAAAAAGAATCCGCAACTCGATAAGAACTGCCTTATCGAAAAAATACTAAGAGGAAAAAAGTTTTAGAAATATTGAATTTAACTAATGGCACCACAATAATAATTTATTTGGAACGGACAAAAAAGTTTGGGGGGTTTAAGGGAACAAAACCCCCATAAAATTTTTATGGGGTGCACAAATTTCACTATAATTTTTCTTTAAGATGTTCTTTCCATAAGAATGCTATATATCCATTTTCAAGAAGAAACCTCTAATAGTTTTCGATATATTCAAAAAAATCGATTTTCATTTTGTAACTTCAAAAGGCTGTAACTTCTTTTGTGTGCATATTTGTACTAAGGTAAGTTAGGTTCATTCGAACTATTTTTGATCTCAGAATATGTGGTTTAATTTATGACCTGTATTTTTGTTACACCCTGAATAATTGTTGTTTTCTGTCTAGTTCTTGTCATTTTTATTCCCATTTTATTTTTCTATTATGCTCTGTCTTATAGTTTCGCATCTGATTGTATTATAGGCTTGGACATTTTTTAAGCGTATGTACGTTCATCATCGTATTTCTCTATTTTAGTCTTAGACTTACTATAAAAAAAATAAATATAAAATAGAGATTCCCAACTATATTAATATGTGACACTTAATAATGGAAATAAAAAATCAATCATATAAAAGTTCATATGTTTTTCAATAGATGAACATAACGTACCGATAGGCGCAAGGTAGAATTAGTATAATGGATAATTGTAAACAGTCGACGTAATGTGTGTGTGTTTATGTTTTATTGGCACTGGTTTAAGCAACCAACTGGCCAGTCAATGTGTTTTGAATTCTCTCTTTTACAAAATATATGCTTAGTATCTAAATTTAAAACTATTAGTACTACTGTTTTTTTTACTCTGTTTTTTTTATTATTTTTTTTTTTAACATTTTTTTTTATTACATTTTTAATTTTTTTTTTAGTTTTTTTTTTTAGTTTTTTTTTTTTTAGTTTTTTTTTTTTTTTTTTTTTGTATATTTTTTTTATCGCGCTAAGACCTAAACCCGATTCAACCTCGCGGAGGTTTAGATCTTAGTAACTTTTTATTTTATTTAATTATTTTTTTTTTTTTTTTTTTTTCTTTTTTTTTCTTTTTTTTTTCTTTTTTTTTTTCTCAGAGCTTTAATTTTAAACAATTAACATGGTTGTACAAAATTTTATAAACATCTAGATTGTTTGATTGTAAAAGGTATATAAGATTAAAAGGAAATTGTACATTAACTTGGACTAGATTGGCAAAAAAGTTTGATATTTCAATAAAATGTAAAGGACATTCTAACAGCATATGTTGTAGATCAGCTAGCTCTCCACATAAACATTCATCATTATCTACAAGTCCTATTTCTCTTTTGTAGACTGGAGTCAGACAGTGATTACTTCTTATTCGACAAATAGTTTTGATAAAGCCTTTGTTGGAAACTTGATTAAACCATGTCTTGATGGGAAGTGTAGGCTGGATTTTTTTGTAATAATTTCCTTTGTCTGAATTATTGTATTGTTCCTGCCATTTCGTCCGTTTGATAGATCTCATAATAGAAATTATGTCTCCCATAGGAAGTTGATAAGTATGCAGAGTGGATTCCTTCGTTGTTGCTTTTTTAGCCAGATCATCTACTATTTCGTTGTTTTTTATACCAATGTGTGCTTTTATCCAACACAATATTATATTTTTGCCCGATTTCAAAGCTTCACTGTTCATTGCTATGATGTCACTGATGATATAATTTTCTGCAAAATTATGTACATTATATTTCAATGTCTTTACAATGCTTTGGCAGTCTGTAAATATAACATAATTGAGTTCTTTTTGATTAATACATATTTTGTATGCTTCTTTGATTGCAATGAGTTCAGCTGTGAAAATTGTCATTTTATCAGGTAATCTGTTGTTTATTTTTATACTTTTTTGTGGGTAATATATAGCATATCCAACTTTTCCTTCCATTTTTGAACCATCCGTATATAATTTCTGATAACTCCCCCAGTTTTTTTGTACACACTGAAGGTGGTCTATTTTAGTAAGGAAGTCTGTCGCACGAATATTACTTAAATGACACTTAACTGGAGATAAATAATCTTCATAATTTAGCTTTCGAGACGAGCTTTGTTCAATTTGGTGTATGTCGCCAATGGAATTAGAAACGTTGAGGAAGCTTTCCACAACTAAAAGCAGTTTCTTTTTTTCCCAGTAATAATGAGTTAGGTATGAGGTGGTTAAATGAACAATTTTATTTAATAGCAGTTTATCGTTAACCGCTGTTTTAACTATAAATTTCTCACTTAGGTATTCCCTGCGTAATGAAAGTGGAGGTTCATTAAGCTCACATTCCATGACCAATATAGGTGTGCTACGAAGATAACCAGTGCATAACCTAAGTGCCTTATTTTTGATCCTCTCGATTTTTTGGAGTACAGAGTTTGATGCTGAGCCATAAAAAATAGATCCATAGTCTAAGATTGATCTTATCAAATTTCTGTATAGTAATATTGATATGTTTGGATCAGCTCCCCAGTTACTGACACTTACAGTCTTCATGATATTCATTGCATTTTCCATTCTTCGTAATATGTAATTTGTGTGTTCTTTCCAATTTAATTTGGAGTCTAAAAATACGCCAAGAAATTTTATTGAAGTTTTATAAGGAATACTAGTATTATCAAATTGTAGATGGCTTTGAGGAACATATCGTTTTTTAGTAAAGGTAACAATGGTTGATTTACTCTCTGATATTGTTAAGTTATTATCGGTAGCCCATTTTTTTATAATATTCAATGTCGATTTAAGGTAGTTATTACATCTATCTATTGACTTATTTTCTGCATATATCGCAACATCATCAGCGTACTGTAGGATTTTTATGTGTTGAGGAAGTTTAGTTTCTAAGTCAGCAGTATACAGTATATATAATATAGGACTTAGGATGCTACCCTGAGGTAGTCCCAAAGATGTGTATCGGGAGTTAGATTGATCTCCATTTAATCTAACGTGAACTGCTCGATTAATGTATAAGTTAATGATGTTCCATGTTATTATCTCGGGTATTCCTATTTCCAACATTTTCGCGTATAGTATGTGAAGATTAACGTTGTCGTAAGCCCCTTTTATATCTAAGAACAAAGCACTAACTGCTTTCTTATAAGTAAAGGAACTATAAATGTCTATTAAAAAGTGGCAGAGGCTATCTTGTGTGGATTTACCTTTTCTAAAACCAAACTGACTTCTTGGTAATAGGTCGTTCTTTTCTAGCCAAAATTCCAGACGGTTTTTAATAAGTCTCTCATATGTTTTTAGTATACAGGAAGCCAGACCGATTGGACGGTAAGAATCCCAATTCTTTGATGATTTTCCTGGCTTTAAAACCGGGATAATAGTGTAAACGTGCCAATCGTCAGGAATCTTTATGCGGCGCATCCAAATTTCATTATATATATTTAGTAGTGCAGCCTTACCAATTCTTGAAAGATTTGATAGCATCGAGTAATGGATATTATCGGCACCTGGTGCTGAATTTGAGTTTTTCTTCAACGCAAAGTTTAGTTCAGTGGCAGAAAATGGTTTGACTAGGAAACGGATTGGTTCTAGATAGTCGTACAGAGCATTTAGTTGTAAATCAGGAATTACTAATTCTGCAGACGGCGGTGTGATATTTTGATGGAACTCTTCTATCCACGAAGCTTCCGACAGAATAACAGGGACTTTGTTCTTTGTTTTTCTATTTTTTATTCGGTTAACTTTTGACCATACATCTTTAATAGGGACTGACCTATTTAGGGATCCGACATAATCTCTCCAGCTATTTCTTTTAGTTTGTTTAGTGATCTTCTTGACATGTGCATCGTCTTTTTTATACTTAAGTAGGTTTTCATGGTTTGGATTTTCTTTGAATATACAAAAACTTTCCTGTCTTCTTCTGACTGCTTCTTCACATTCTAAATCCCACCAGTATTTTCCTCTGGAAGTCGGTTTTTTTATTTTAAATTTGGGGATGCAGTAGGATGCAGTTGTATTTATATTGTGCAAAATTTGTTCATAAGAATTTATATCTTTAAATTGAGAGAATACATCTTCCGAATACTGTTCATATAATTTCCAGTCGGCATTCTTTAAATTCCACTTTTGTGAATATGGATTATATGTATGAGTTGGTTGATCCTCTAACTCTACTCTTATAGGTGTATGGTCTGAACCAAATAGGTCTTGAAGTGTTTTCCAAGTGATCAGGTGGTTTAAGTCAGGAGTACAAATGGTCAGGTCTATTGCCGATTTCGAGAAGTTCCTAAAGAAAGTAGGAGAGCCATCATTTTTGAATATTAAATTATTATCGTCTATACAGTCCATCAAGATTTTACCTTTCATATCTGTTTGGTTGTCTAGGCCCCAGGCAATGTGGTGAGCATTAAAGTCACCTCCTATTATAAATGGTCTTTCTATAGATGTTATGAAATTGTTCCATTGTTGTAACAATAACTTGGTTCCTGGGGGAACATACATAGATATAAATGTGACAGTATATGACTTAAACTTTATTTTTATTGCTACTTTATTGACGTTTATTAAATCTACTTTCATGGTGACTTCCTCGTAATATAGGTTTGAATTTATTAAAATTGCTGAGCCACCGCCAACAGTTACTGAAAAGCGGTCGTCTCTGACAATATTGTACCCGTGAAAGTTATAATACTTTTCTGGTTTAAATCTAGTTTCTGACAATAATGCGATATCAACTTTCTGGTCTTCTAATAGGTGGATAAGGTTTTCTCTATTAGAGTTAGCCGATCTACAATTCCATTGACAAATTACCAATCTATTCATTATTATATAAGAGAGAACATAAAACTGATTGAATTGAATTTACTAGAACTGATTTTTCTGGAATTTCAAAATTTTTGTGATTTATATTAGAGATAATACTTGTAACTATATTTGATATTAATTCTGTTAATTCTTTTGATGGTTCATGTATTTTAGATCCTTGTTCTGGATTAAATGTAGATTGATACGAAGAAGAGGTGATAATACCACCAGGTCTGTTGGACATGGGGTTTAACTTTATTATTTTTTGATGTTCCATTGTTACTTGGTCTGGTGAGGAAGAGATAGGTCGTTTGTATTTTGGTGGTTTTATTATTGTATATCTATTTGAAACTGAAGGTAGAGCGAACTGATTGGAAGATGTTTGAGACGTGGACAATTGAGTAAAGGAATATGAAGAGGATGGTGCATTCATATTTGGAGTTTGATGAGAATTTATTGAGGAATTATTGGCTGCTATAGATGCATAAGTTATCTTAGGAAAGAGTTTAATTGTTTCCTTAAAAGATAAGCTGTTTTCAGACATATAATGTTTTATTTTCTTTTGGCGATCAAATTCTGGGCATATCTCCCATTCATTAGTGAAGTGTTCACCTTCACAGGATAGACATTTTTTGTTAAACGATGATAAAGAACAAGAATCGGAAAGGTGAGATTCATGACACTTAAAACAGCGAGGATTACTTTTACACTGCTTACTCATGTGCCCATGCCTATAGCAGTGGTAACAGATAATTACCTTTTGCTGGTATTTTTCAACAGTGTGTAAGACATGATTAATTACTACATACATTGGTATATTCTGGCATTTAAAAGACACAATAACTGATTTTGTTGGATTAAATATTACTTTGTCATCTGCTACTATTTTTCTTGTTATTCGTTTCACATACTCAACCGAGAATTTGCAATGGTGATCAAATTCCTTTATTCTATTTTTAAGATATTCTTCCGATATATCTGAATCTATATCCCTTACTACACCTAGTTTAAACAATTGAAATTTTGGAATGTATGCGGTCAGATTTTTTTGAATAAGGAATTTGGAAGTAACTAAAGCATTTGCGCTACTATAATTTTTAAATGAGACCCTAACTCGGTTGCGTCCGATTGAGTCAATTTTTTTTATATAATTGTCAATTTCTGGATGTAACGTAAATAGGATCTCGCCTATTTTAACAGCGTTTAATTTTCCTGTAAAATTTAAACTGGAGTTTTCAATGAAAATGTAAAAAGGTCCTAAATCAATTTTTTCGTATAAATAAACAGGCCTGGTTTTTTCTGGTTGATCTGAGTTTACTAAAGTATTTTGTTTTTCATTAATATTGTTAAGATTAATACTACTACTTATCTTATTTTGAGGCTGGTTGGGTAGAAATCCATTTAAATCTTGTAAATCACAGCTACTATCCATCGAATTCTCAATATCAGGCGGTTCGCCTCCACTAGATGACTCCATAGAGGAGTTTTCAAGTAACGTTTAACTTATGAACACTTTCAAAATGTAAACTAAATAAGGAAAAGTTTAACAAAACTAAACAAACTAAATTAGAACGGTATAAATCAAATAATCCGCCAAAAATTAATATTTTTCGGAGAGATTTCCAAATTTAAATTAACTTTGACAATTATTTTGACGTATGAGCAGTCGACGTAATGAAACTGAAAAAATGGCAAAACCTCGCAATTTTTTCGTCCAGCATCGATTTGTACAAATATTTGGGATTAGGCTTATTTTACCCTCTAGTTCATTTTCTATATTGAGCCGTTGTACGCTTTTGGTTTTTTAAGGGTGAAAACTACCCTTAACTGTAAAAAATTATAAAATAACATTTTAAACTTTAATATTGTTAACATTTGGTTCTTATTAGTTATATAATGATTGTTTTATGATTTAAGATATACTATAATAATATTTATAATAGCATATATAATATATAATAGCATAAAGACGCAAAGAGGCGAGACAGATGAATTCATTATAAATAAAGGAGTGAAACAAGGGGATGCCTTATCCACGACACTGTTTAATCTAGCTTTAGAATATGTACTACGAAATATAAACAAAGGAAACCTAAGAACAAGAGGTGGACAAATAATTGCATATGCAGACGACATTGTTATTATTGCAAAAAATAGAAACATAATGAAAGAAATGCTAGAAGAAATAAAAGAGAAAGGGGAGACAATGGGACTCACATTAAATGAAGAAAAGACGAAAATATTAAGACTAGGGAAACCAGCAATAAAAGGAAAAACCAAAATAGGAAATTCAGAGTTTGAAGATGTAGAACATTTCAAATACCTAGGAGTGACAATAAGCAAAACGGGTGAAAGAATACCAGAAATAAAAGAAAAAATATTGGCAGCGAATAAAGCTTATTTTGCAAATAAAACACTACTTATAAGCAAAATACTGTCTATTAAAACCAAGATGAGAATGTATAACACCATAATTAGACCAATATTATTATACGCAGCAGAAACAATGACGATGACTAAAAAAGATGAAGAAAACTTAAGAATAGTGGAGAGAAAGATCATGAGAACCATACTGGGACCAATCAGAACAGAGCAAAATGAATATCGAAGCCGAACAAATGCAGAGATTAAGAAAGTACTAAAAGAAGATATCGTGACCAAAATAAAGCAATGCAGAGTTAGATGGTTAGGTCACATCTGGCGGGCAGGAAATGAAGCAGTGACATATGCTATGATAGAATGGAATCCAGGAGGAAGAAAGAAAAGAGGAAGACCAAGATCAAAGTGGTTGCAAGAAGTTGAAGAAGACTTAAAAAACGCAGGAGTCAGAGAATGGCGGGGAAAAACTAGAGATAGGAAAAAATGAAGAGAAATCGTTAAGAAGATAACATAAGCAAAAGGGACTGATCCTCCCTAAGAAATAGGATCTAGAAAGCTTACGCGACTTAGCCCCATATCGGGGTGTACAGTCACTATATATATATATATATATATATATATATATATATATATATATATATATATATATATATATATATATATATATATATATAATAATAATATTTAACCCTTACAACCACCCTAGTTGGAGCTATATATAAAAATTGACGTATCCTAAAAGAATAATTTCGGCTTGCATTGATTTACATAAAAATTTAAGATTAGGATCATCTCACCATGTACTTAATATTATATATCATGCTTAAGGGCCTAGGCCAAACTAGTTTTTTGCGATCAACTCCGTTGTCTGCTGAAAGCAAACTGTTTCATAAATAACTATTATGAAACAGTTCGTGAAGTATGCTTTTTGCGCACGCACGCGATGTTTAGAGCACGAGGGACAGCGGGGCGAGTGCTATACATCGCGTAAGTTCGCAAAAAGTACTTCGCGTACAATTTCATACAATATTTTATCTACGATAAACAAATAAAAAAACTACAACTCTTCGTCACTGGAATACAATTCTATTCTAAAATTTGTAGAGCTTTGATATTTAAAAATTCAAACTTCTTTCAAACCACAAAACTGTCAAAACTTTTGTTGTAATTTATTGCTCACATGTCATCACCATGATAACGCGAAAGTTAAGGATATTTGATTATATGAAAGTGTTCCAAAAACAGTGCGAAAAGGTAAATCCCATTTATACTCCAGGGTAATAAGCTGGAAATAGACCATGTTTGGGACACTCAAAGATCCAGGTAGCTGACTACTTTTTTAGTTATTGTAGACCTATAGGAAAAAACCTACCTGTTTCCTGCCTAAAGTTCGCGTCCGTTTTTTAATTAATAACAATTTAGTGCAGATATCGCGATTTTTTCGATTTTTTGCACCCCGTTCAAAAGCTAAACAGTTGACATAAAACTAAAAAATTCAATTTTTTAGAACATTGAAAACCCTTCAAAATGCCGATTTTTGAAAGTTAAAAAGTTAATTTGTTGCTACGCAAACTGCAAAATAAGTGAAAATTGTTTTGTTAATAACTTTTACTAAAACTACTTTAAAAATTTAGTGTTTCACCCAAAGTTGTGTATTGGGGTACTTAACAAACCCTCAAAATTTGAGACCGATCCATTAATTAGTTTAATTAGTTTATTATATTTGTTTATCCCAGAGAGACCTTTATTTTGCAATAATATAAGACAGAAAATACTGAAGATAAGGCAATAATTCTGACTATGTCAAAAGAAAGTAGAAAAGTGGTGCTATCAAAATGTATTAAAAAAAGGTAAAAAATTATCTAATATAGTCAAAAATACTAATGCCAAATTTTTGAAATTTTGTAGTTTATAATCATTTAGAACAACTTTAAAAATATTATCCGTACAAAAAATCATTTTACATATTCCAAAGTTGGTATTTTACACGAATTTTTAAAAATGTTGTTCAGTTGGTGACTAGTCGTGGTAAGTGAAGGGGAGCTGGGAGCCGACAAATGCACGAGTTCAAAAACTAAAAAAGGCAACTTAAAACTACTATCATTTTCTATATCTCGGGATCTACTGACTATATTTTGATCTTTCTTTTTTAATTTGTATGTAATTTTTCTGTACAATACAAATATGTAATTTTTCTATTTGCAATTTGACATTTATTAATTAATAAACAATCTAATTGGTTTAAACAATTTTTGAAAAAATAATGTTTTCCCAGAAGTCCATGTTTTTATTCAGACTATCATTATTAATCATAGAAAAAGTTAAGGCATACTTTAATAAATAAATTATCTTCAATAAATAACTATCTAATAAAAATAATTTATTTATTAAAGTGAACTTTAATTTTTTGTATGATCATTAATGATACTATGATTAAAAAAATAGGTTTTTGTAAAAAAATATTTTCTCAAGAATTATTTAAACAAATTAGACTGATTATTAATTAATAAATTTATAACCAAATTTCATACGTAGATGCAAAATTGCATTTTAATGTACGTAGAGATTACATACGAATTAAAAAAAGAACGATGAAAATCCATTGAGTTGATCCGGAGATACAGAAACTTGTATTAGTTTGAAATTGCTTTTTCGGAATTTTAACTCGGTGGATTCGTAGGTTCCCCCTAGTAACCGTTTGAACTACAAATTTGAAAAATCGTAGAGGGTACTGTGAAGATACAATGTTTATGCAAATTTTTTAACAAAAAATACAAATCCCATTATTTAAAATGGCATCAATTAAATTCCTTAATTATTATAAACAAATTAGCTATGAATTAAAAAAAAACAAATGGCTAACTTTGTCCCTAATGAACTCAGGCTAAATTTTGTTATTTGAAAATTTGTCTTAAAATACTAGACTTACTAATGAAGTAAAAACCTCACGTGTAGGTAGATGGTATATAATTTATTTAAAAAAATAAAAAAAATATATATATATATATATATATATATATATATATTTTTTTTTTTTTTTTTTTTTTTTAAGATAACAATAATAATTTATACCTAACTTATTTCTCACATAAAACACTCAATAACATTCAATATTTAGTATATCTAGTACTTCACCTTATTGACATTCAATCAACTTCAAATCAAAAAAATTTTCCTTCTTGTCAATATAAAAATAATTTAAATTAATCCTAATACATCACTATTAACAAAATTTCATCCATTTTATATCAAAATTGCAGTATCTCGATGTCATCTTAATATCTTAATACCGTTAACCTCAATTAGGTAAGATAAAAATTGTTAAAAAAAGATCATATTATAACATTGTACCATTTTTTAAATATTGTAGCTTTCGTCTGATGATGCTGATGAAAATCAGCGAAATATAATGATTTGTTAAACAGAGTACCACTTGGTTTTATTCAGCTGTATACCCAATAAACCTCAACCCCATTTATATATATATATATATATATATATATATATATATATATATATATATATATATATTTACTTCTTGGGCCGCTAATTCGTCTAACGGTGATCAACTACAAATGAAGGCTTCAGTGAGATTCAAATCACCGAATTAAATAACTAGCCAATGAACATTAATACATGGTGTATTTTTCCGCAGTGTATCGTTAAGTTGTTGTTATAGAATGAGTAGTATCTGTAGAATTTTTGTTTTAACATCTTAAACATACTACAAATTGCTTTTGAACTGATGAAGCTTTCGAAATTGTAAAGCGAAACGTTTTCAATATATCAATGAAGTAGTTGACTTCTTTATTTAATTGCCAACTAAATTGACCGATTCAACCTCTGAATTCACTAGCTGAATACCTTTAAATTTAAATTAACGGTCGCATACCTTGCAATATATATATATATATATATATATATATATATATATATATACATATATATATATATATATATATATATATATATATATATATATATATATATATATATATATATATATATATATATACCATCTACCTCCACGTGAGGTTTTTACTTCATTAGTAAGTTTTTTATTATGGTATACAGCCAATGAGAGGAATCTTTTCCTTTTTATTTTAAAATACTAGCTTTCCGAATATATAAAATGATTGTTCCTACTGACAATATTTGTCAAGTTATTCTAAACGTTTATAAACTACAAAATTTCAAAAACTTGGCTTTAGGATTTTTGATCATATTGATTAATTTTTTATCTTTTTTAATACATTTTGATACTATCAGTCTTCTACTTCCGTTTGGCATGCTCAGAACTGCCCAATATTCATTATTTTCTGTCTTATGTAATTGCAAAGTAAATGTCTCTGGGATAAACAAGTAGAATAACTTTTAAACTAATTAATAGATCGGTCTCAAATTTTAAGGATTTTTTAAGTGCCAAAATAACCAACTTTGGGTAAAACCCTAAAATTCTAGGGTAAAAGTAAAAGTTATTAACACATATCGATTTTCATTAATTTTGCAATTTGCAAAGCAACAAATTAACTTTCTAACTTTCAAGAATCGGTATTTTGAAGGTTTTTCAATGTTCTAAAAAATTAAATTTTGTAGTTTTATGTAAATTGTTTAGCTTTTGAATAGGGTGCAAAAAATCTAAAAAATCGTGATTATTGCAATAAATTGTTAATAATTAAAAAACGGACGCGAACTCTAGGCAGGAAACAGGTAGGTTTTCTTCCTATAGGTCTACAATAACTAAAAAAGTAGTCAGCTACCTGGATCTTTCAGTGTCCTGAGAAAATGCTTATTACCCTGGACTATTATAATACATTGTTACTTCATGCACACTTTAAACACTTCACGTACTTCTAGCTATAATAACAGTTTTCACGAACTAAAAACTTATACCTACCTACATAATATGAGATAGAGTAGATACCTAAATATCGTTTTGTTTGTAGTAACTCAAACTAACATTTTTAAAGCAATTGGGAGAGACATACATTCAGGAGTTGATGGAAAATGGTTGTCGAAGAAGAAGAAGATTTGCTACTAATACTACATTATCAGCAGCATACATTAAGCACTATAATATGTTACCCTGTAGTTTAGCTTCTATCTGATCCAATCATCATCATTCTCTTTGCCTTATCCCTATGCGAGGTCGGCTTCCCTAATTGCATTTAGCTTCACTTTTTACTTCAATGTCCAGAACAAGCAGCTTATGTTGTTGGCTTACTGTCTCACTAACTGTTACCTTGCAGTCATTGCATTCACGTATGTCTTCTTTCCTTATTATGAAATAGTCTATTTTGGTTTGATGTTGCCAACTTTTGTACGTAATAAGATAAGTTTCTCTCTTTTTAAAGAATGTGTTAACAATCGCCATATCTAGTGCTGTTGCTAGTTTAAGCATATCATCTCCAGCTTCATTTGTAGTTCCAAAGCCTAATCCCCCATGTATTGCTTCGTATCCTGCCTTGACTTGGCCTACATGTGCATTGAAATCACATCCTATTATAACTTTCTCCTCAGACGGAATATCACTTAGGACGTCTCCTAATTGGTCATAGAAAGCTCTTTTTTGATTCTCACCCAGACCTGTTTGAGGAGCATACACTACACACACAAATCTCTTCTGAGACACAACACACACAAATTCACCTCTTTATCAATTACAAATTTCACTAACATCATTCTATCACTCGTTTTACAACTTCCACTACGTTATCTTTCATTTCACTATCAGCAATTATACCAACTACATTTCTAGTGTCACCACTCCCTGCATACCACAATTTATATCCTTCACCTAGTTCTTTCGCCCTTTAGCCTTTCTACCTAGTTTCTTAAATACAAGCAATTTGAACTCTCCTTCGTTTGAGCGTACTTCTATCTGATCCAATATTAATAGACAATGTGAACGGCCGCAGCTCAGCGGCTAGATACTGGCCTCATAAGGCAGAGCGCAAGAGTTCGGTTCTCGGCACCAATAACGACATTTTCATTTCTAAAATTGATATGAGTCATTCACCATACTTCGGAGGGTAAGTTAGGGCCAAACCAGACGGACAACTCTGCAGCGCTACTCTGTGGATTCACAGAGTGGCTGAAACAGGCGATTTCTAGCGCCACCGCCGGCGACTACTCTGCGAAGTGGATCGTTTGGAAGGGTGCGGCGTTTAATGTAATGGGTGAGAAGTTTGTTCAAATGATTAAAAACTTGCCGGCTAATATTTTTTTTAAAAAGTGTGTTCGTAAAAATCAGTGTTTGTAATGTCCATAGTTTTAAATATTTTATAAAATTTCAACGCTTTTGAAAAAATACCCATAAACTCCATAAATGGAATTAAGAAGAACCAGACAAAAACAGCTACATCACAGAAAGAAGCACATAAAAAAAATCAACCAGTACATCTAATATCCTACAGACGTAAAATAGTTTGATACAACCTGACAACTGAGTGAAAGAGGCCGTTAAGGAGATGATGACATTGAATAATATATCTAAACATGTTAGCTTGCAACCTTCTGTTAACTGATATCTTATCGTTTTGTTTTCAACAACAAACAATAAAACCTTTTTTGGCCTAGGATGGGACCCCACTGTTCAACATTTTTTTTTTATTTGCTAAGTGCTACAATCTGGTCTTTGACCAATGAATAATTATTTATCTATCCTGTCTTACTAACTACTTAATATCTAAGAGTCACCCTTTGATGTCTTGTTAGTTGTCTTTATTATTACTGGGGCACTTTTTGCTTGCGCACTATCACACAAAGCGCTGCTTTTCACTTTATCACGTACTGCACCAAAACGTTGCTTGCACACTAGTCGCGCAATGCTCCGCTATTAGCTTTGTCTCACTACACCAACTCGTGAGGTTTGGTCTTCTTCAGTCTTCTTTTCTGGTTTGAGTTGTCCAAGAGCTGGATGGCCTCAATATTTTCGTGGAGAAGAAGTCTTTTTTCATGACTTTCTGCGTGTTTTCTGATTTCTTTGTCGACGTGCTCCATTCGTAGATCCTTGTGGAGGTCGTCATTACGGATGTACCAGGGTGCATTAACTATACCCCTTAATACTTTGTTTTGAAAAGTCTGTATTATTTTCAAGTTTGTCTTTTTTATACATCCCCATAGTTGGATACCATACGTCCATACTGGTTTTATAACTTGCTTGTAGATTAGCATCTTGTTATTATTTAACACAAATAAACAAACAAGATTGTGAGTATTTGTTTTATATATTTTACTTTAAGTAATTAGGGAATTAAAACTTGAGACTGTCATTGTCAGATGATGCGTAGATATACGCTCCTGTTATGTCTATGTCTCGGATGTTGTTTTTTGATGGAATGTGTCTAAAGATATTCAACCTCTCATCTTTACCGATGAGCCCAGGGAGGTTGAAGAGGGCGAAACACATTTCTGAGAACTGGTGTTTTGATCTTTGATTCTATTCAGAAAATTTTTCCCAGCCCGAAATAGTGGATGTGTGAGTTATTCGTAAGGAGATTTTTCCACATTCTCTATTTCATTGTTTGTATTTGTTTTATTCAGTTCAAATGCATCCAATGTATAATAAAATGTAAATATAAATAGAGAAAACATTGTTATTCTTTTCGATAGGGCTTCCTTCTTTAAAATCAGAAACAAATAATTCAAAGATCACGTCCCACGGTTTTCCTTTTAATGCCCTATAAATATGCCCTCGGGTTCTTGTATCCCATATAGCCGGTCTGTTTTGCACTTCAATCAAAAACCGTTCCGAATTGAAAGTAATTTTAGGTGTTCACCCTATAAACTCTCGTAAACATCTGCGGCAGCTACAAAAGTGGTCCGTATGAATGGGTTTTGACACTAGTGGTTGCCACTAGCAGTGAGGCTGGCGGACTGTGGTTGGCCACAGTCGCTCGTCTGGGGTGCAACGTCCACTTCACATAAGAACCCACGGCCAATTATCGGAAGCTGCTTTGTGGATCCACAGAGTAGCGCTGCAGAGTTGTCCGTCTGGTCTGGCCCTTAAGCCGTCGCGTCGGTTCCCCTGAGTTAGTGAGAGCATCGACACTAGCTACTTCAAACAGGGTTAAAGATCCAAATGGTGCTGGAACCTGTTCAAAAGGATCTTCCCGGCAAAAATTCCATACGATATTATTATTATTATTAATGAAAAATCACTTATCCTGATTATTAATCGAGAAAGAGGAGGACATAATATTTTTAGCAAAATATAATTTATTATCTAGTTAATTTCGCATTGCAAGATTATTTATTATGTATATTTTTTGCAACCTAGTAAGAGCTACCTTATAGAAATTAAAATAATAATAATAAGCTAATAGTATGTACCATTACTAGCATCCTTATGTATATTTGATTAAAACTTTTGGTTATATAATAGTGGTCAGTGTGCCAGTTGAATCTGGTGTATATTTACCAATCTAACCGCACCTCACAAATGACGAGTCCTAATGTTGTTTTGTTTGAACTTGTATCTGAAGTAGTTTTTATAGTTATTGCAACAAGTTTATTGTATAACTTTCAAATTTAAATACAGTGGAACCTCGATAGAATAGAATAGAAATATGCTTTATTGTCACTGAAAATACAAATTTTATGGACAAAGCTTAATTAAAGTCAGAAAAAATAAATAAATAATATCTAACAATAACAATAACAAATACAATTTTCTGAAATTTGATAAATCGTCAATATAAAAAAAATATACATAAATACAAAATATAAGTTAATAAAGTAAAGAAAAAAAAGACAAAATCGATATATTGCAACAATTTATAGAAATTGCAAAGTGAATATACAACAAAGTAAACTATTTATAGACATAGGAACTAATAAGTTTAAGCTGCTGCATGTGACACCCAAATATAGATAAGTTTGGTTACTTGTACATTACTGTAATTTCTTAGTTAGTCATTAAGAAACTCTTCTACTGAATAATATGGTCTTTTAGATAGATGACCTTTTGTCATTTTACGGAACTTGGGGAAAGATGTTGCAGATTTGAGTTGTAAAGGAAGATGGCTGTATGGTTTTTTTGCGGAATATAATATAGATTTCTTTACTAACTCAGAGGACGGGATCGGTAAATAGACATCAAAATTTGAATTTCTGGTGGAGTAGTCATGACGAGGCCTTGCTGGAAAGACATGCATGTGTTTACGAATTAAGCAAACAGTTTCTAAAATATATAAAGATGTAAGGGTTAAAATGCCGAGATCTTTGAAGTAACTTCTGCAATGTGTTGTTCTTCTGAGGCTAAACAGATACCTTATTGCTCTTTTTTGTAATTTAAAAATAACATCTATTTGAGCAGCTGTACTAGAACCCCAAAAAGGAAGACCATATCGAAGATGAGACTCGAACAAAGAAAAATATGTTAGTTTAGAAGATGCTGAATTTTACAGATGCTGAATCTAGAAGAATTTTACAGAATCAACGGTAGAGATCTGGCTGTTATTAACAAGCAGGGGTTGAAGAGCACTTTTATAGGATAATGCTACTGTCTTATCCACGTTAAAAGAGAGTAAATTAGGGTCAGACCAGGTTTTTATCGTAAGCAAATCAGAAGTTATAGTTGCATGAAGAGATGCAATAGTTGAGTTGCTCCAAGTGGTACTGGTATCATCAGGATTAATCGGGACCGCGGCCGATCCGGGTTATCGAAAATCCGTGTTAGCCGGAGAATATGGTAAAAATTGATAAAATACGGTATATTTATAGATAAACTTCGTTAAAATTTAAATAACATGAAATATAATGTAAATATGCACAGTACCTACACATCTAAATTACTAAAAACACGCAAACGCAAACGGAAGCGAACAATACAAGTCTGTACTACACACAATACAGTCAAAATCAGAACGATGTTATGTTATTTAGGAACAGTGAAAACTAAAGACCATTGTTTAAAAAAGAATTTTTTAAAAGAGTCTTTTAGTATTTTTTAAACAATGCTAAGACAGTTTGAAATAAAAAATAAAGGAATACTACAGACAGGTGCCTGTTGTTTTGCCGGCGTGTGCCATGAGTCATTTTTACTATCGTATAGTTCAAACTACACAAATACAAATACACATTATATCTCAAATATTATATTACATCAATTTTTATTGTTGAAATGTTTATCTGATAATTAACTATTTTGATGGGAAATAAGCCACAATTAAATTGAAAAATAATTTTATTAACGTTTCGACGCCCAAATCGGGTGTCGTCAAAATACAAAATAATGAAAATCAAAATGTTTATCTGATGAAAATCGGTCCGGGTTAGCCGGACTTCCGGGGGCGACTTATCGGGATTCCACTGTACATATATTTTAATAAAATAGGTTGACTAATTAAAGTGTGATAATATCTAGGTATATACCCCTGCAAAAGCAGCATTTAAAAAAATTTACTGAGACCTATTTTTCAACTGAAATGTCTGGGGGAAGTCAATACAAAAGGCATACCATCTCGTAGGTCTAGAAATTATTATTATGTGATGGTTTTCTATTAACAATTAAGCAAAAACAATTTACTTTTAATTCATTTCAATATTGTGGAAATAGTTATTTTCCTAACAAGTGCAGAAAGTCATTCTTTCCCGCACGCGACTGCAGTTTGCCGAAAGACGCGAAGCGGGAGTTCGGCAAGCAGTCGAGTGCGGAATAGGGACTTTCTGCATGAGTTAGGAACAATATTTTTTCTAAGGGTCTTTAAAAAATTACCAAATCTTAATCAATTAATTTAATTAATATGAAAATACATACACAAATTAACTCTTTGACAAGGTTGTCAAAACCAAACTTTCAATATAATTAGTTAGCATGACGACGATCTTGATTTCCATGACGATGATTCAAAACGACTGTTATTGTCTACCGATTTGACTTTCGAATATTATGTCAAAATAATTTTATTTCATCGAATTGTCATGTTAATTTCATTAAAACAGGAACACAATAAGATATATTTGAAATAAATTAGTAAATAATATCTAAATATTAGTTTATTGCATGTATTATAACTACTTTAAGGCCATATTAACATATCTAAATTAACACGCGTGCGGAAAAGTAAAAACCGTGTGCGGAAAAGTATCACGCGTGCGGAAAAGTGAAACTTTCTAAACTAAAATGCGTGCGCGAAAGTAGACATTTTTGCACGCTCGTAGAAAAACTACGTATTGTAGATGAAAACATTCCACAGACGACTTTCTTGAAATTACTTGATCTTTAAAATGAGATAATGGAATTTAAAATGGAATCTCTAACACGAGAATTTTACTGTCACCGTTGCATTTGGTTGTATTTTTAAAGACAGATCACATGCTATGATTTTTTTGTGGGGGATATTCTTGAGTTGGTGTTGAATTCATGTAATCGAATGAACTATCTTTCAGTAAAATCGTCCCAGGAACTTAACTCATAAATATTGGCAATATCATTTTAAAATCTTCTACTTTAAAATGTATAATATATGTCTGAATTGCCGATATAAATGAGTCAGATTAAAGAAATTATTAGAAGAATTTTTTACTAAACAAAAACATTTTTGTTTAATTAAGTAATATTTTGTATTTTGACAACGACATCCAATTTGGGCGTCAAAGCGTTAATAAAATTAGTTTTTTAATTTAATTGTGGCTTATTTTCCAATCAAAATAGTTGATTATAAAAATGCCACAAGGAAATAGCTTCAGAACCACTTTAAAATGAGATTTTCTAAATTAATAAATGTTTCTAAACACAAAAGTAGTCATTGAGAATTAAACCCGAAAGTAAGCATTTTTTTTTCAATTGTTGATATTTATTAAGATAAACATTAAAACTATTTAATGCCCATTTTACAATGTAAGTTTTCATGTAGTTACTTAATGTGCAAAAGATGGGATCGAGTAGTTTTTAAACAATTACCTATTTGTTTTATAGGAATAAAGGCAGATATCGAGCACCTAGTTTAATTAAATTTTGCCCAAGTATACTTCCGCTAACTTAGCATCATCAGGGGCATTTCTTCAAATCAGGAAGATATCCCAGCAAAATGCAACATTTGTTTGGCAAAAAAGAAATTTTTTAAATTGGCGACAAACACATAACATAAAACACACGTTGTACGAAGGACAAACAGATCTAATAATAAATTAAATTATGCCGGGTACTACATCTTGGCAAGTCGAAAAATGTAGGAACAATGAATGATTATTAATAATATTAATTAATTATTTGTTTATCCCATATTAGAGAAATAGTATATTGTACAACAAGAAAGAAAAAAGACATATTTCTCACGAGCGCAGAAGTTTGTTGGCACGAGCCGAGGCACGAGGCGAGTGCCGCAAATCAAGAGAGAGAGAAATATGTCATTTTCTCTCGTGTTGTACACTGTACTTTTTCTATGGATGCGTTTTTGTCAAGAGTTCAAATTTCAAAATAAAATAATTTAGGTGCTTTTAGGTATATTATATGCCTAAATTGAAATAAAATACATATATACACATAGGTATTTAATATTCTTAATATTTATATACTTTATTTATTTAAAATTATAATTCACAGTTGAATAGTCTTAAAAGGTAATTTTTGATAAGTTTTGACAAGTTTGAACACATTTTATTTGACAAGAATAATTGTGTTTGTATTGTGCATGTTACCATGGAAATGGCGATCCTATGTATGTAAACCGGCGGTGAACCCGTGAGAAAAAATATTTCTCACTGCAATGGAGGACTTTTCTCACTGCCTGGGAAATTGTTCGTTTTGAATATATGTAAGTAGTGAGAGAAGTTGCACATTGTATAGCATCCATAGAAAAAGGTCATTTTCAAACGGCTGTACAGGTGACTTTTTCAAAACTTAGAAGAATGTTTTTGGCCTCATTGGTTGTTTGTGTTCAACCCACTTCCAGTTCAGTTCCAGTTAGTTCCTTAAAGTTTTCCTGAACTGTTCCAAGTTTTCATGATAAATATCCATGTCTGAGCTCCATATGTTATAGCAGGGACGATACAAAGACTAAATACTTTTGGTACGAAGTTTTTAAAGTAGTTTTTTTTATTTTTTTCAGTACAAAAAAAACTTTCCAAGCCGTTTTTACCAATCATTCATACTCTTTTACTTACATATTTTTGTTTTCTGTTTTTCTTTATTAAATTTGAAACAGATAGATAGTTCAGGAAGCCACTACACATCCGATAGGCAAAATATTCCGATTCGGATTTTTTGCACAATCTTACTCAAAAAGGACCCCTTTTAACAAATTTGCATGTTGCCAGGACCAAAAGTGGGTAAAAAATTTTTTAAACGTTTTTTTTTTGTTTTTTTTTTCCTAAAATTATTTTTTTGTATGGAACAAAGTTTTTTTAGGTGTTTTGGATCATTCCAAACAGAAAAGGTCTTTAGTGACTTTCTCTAAAGTTGATAGTTTTTGACATATAAGCGATTAAAAATTGAAAAATTGCGAAATCGGCCATTTTTAACCCTCAAACACTGTGTGAAAACCTGAAAATTTTAATGTTGCCAAGGTAGGCAGATATTCTTTAAACATCGATTGATAAAATCCCGAAGAGTTTTTTGCAATACAATACTCAAAACTCCTTTGTTTTTTAGTTGCTGATCAAGCGTGCGCGACACTATTTTCCACCGACATGCGACAGTATGGTGCAAATGAAAGGAATAAATTCGTTGTTTCGTAAACCGGCGACTTTAAGGAAAAATCCCGTAACAGGTCGATTTTTATTTTTAAGTTATGATATTGTGGCATATATGGTATACTAGTGACGTCATCCATCTGGGCGTGATGACGTAATCGATGATTTTTTTTAATAAGAATAGGGGTCGTCTGTTAGCTCATTTGAAAGGTTTTTCAATTCTCTATTCAGTAATATAAACATTTATATAATTGTTGAATTTGTTACATGTGAGAGTTCATTTAAAATTAAGTAAAAGAAAGACGTACTCTCAATCATTTATTGTCTATTATATAATTATTTATACAGGGTGTCCTTCTACTTCTTTTTTGTCAAATAATTAAATTTAATGAAAATTTTTTGGACACCCTGTATAAATAATTATGTAAATGTTTACATTACTGAATAGAGAATTCAAGAACCTTCCAAATGAGCTACCACACGACTCTTATTCTCATTTAAAAAAATCATCGATTACGTCATCACGCCCAGACGGATGACGTCACTTGTATACCATTTATGCCGCAATATCATAACTTAAATATAAAAATCGACCTGTTTCGGGTTTTTTTATTAAAATCGCCGGTTTACGAAATACCGAATTTATTCCTTTCATTTGCACCATACTGTATACACATGCAACGTTGGAAAATAGTGTCGCGCACGGTGATTATAAATTAAAAACAAAGGGGTTTTGAATCCTGTATTGCAAAAAACCCTTCGGGATTTCATCAATCGATGTTTAAAGGATGTCTACCTACCTTGGCAACATTCAAAGTTTAAGTTTTTCACATAGTTTTTGAAGCTTACAAATGGCCGATTTCGCAATTTTTCAATTTTTAATCGCTTATATGTCAAAAACTATCAGAGAAAGTCACTAAAGACCTTTTCTGTTTGGAATGATTCAAAAAACCAAAAAAAAACTGTGTTCCATGCAAAGAAATAATTTAAGGAAAGAAAACAAAAAAAACGTTTAAAAAATTTTTGACCCATTTTTGGTCCTGGCAACATGCAAAGGGGTCCTTTTTGAGTAAGATTGTGCAAAAAATCCGAATTAGAATATTTTTCCTAGCGGATGCGCAGTGGCTTTCTGGACTAAGACCTATTCGTCTACCTACAGTCTACATTATGTTTCACGACGCGACGGTTTCCTGCACTACCTTACCGGTATGTCATCTTTGTTTCACATGAGTTTTTTTTTGTTGAGTTTAATTTTTTGCTAGAGGAAAGTCGCCAATTATGGAATACCATTTTGTTTTGGGGATATAAAATAATACCTTTATAGAAATAAAAACAATTTAATGTTATGACACATCAGTCATACATTTTTATGTACTGGTTAAAAACATTCTATTAAATATCTTAATTAACAAAAAAAAAATCGAACAAAAAAACAAAATCCCAAATGAGTAACCATTTATAGAATAGGTACCTATATATGGAATATAGGCATAAACCAACATATCAATAACAAAAATAGACATAAACATCTGAGATCAAATAAATTTAAATAAGAAAATTGTAAAAAATAAAAGAAGTAGGAGACATCACAGATCCATGTATGAAACTCTGGACCAGCACAATCATAATGAGTCCACTTACACTTAATCCACTATTCCATAATTAGGCACCAATGACTGTCCATATTTGGATTGTACATTAGTTCAAACTAGTATCAACATTTTTCCAAGTCGTAATGTTTTAATTCCAGAAGGTCATAAAATATCAAAATAAAGGTACTATTGATATACGCAATAACATAACAAGTCTGTATGCATGCATAATACCCAATAATACTCGTTGAATATATTTACCTTTGAAATTTTCTGCAAGAAGATAGAACAAAACGCGCCTGTCAGACACGTATCGTTCGCGCATCTGACACAGAGGTGTGAAGTGTAAATACGATAATAAAGAGAGCGACTGAAATAGAGGATGATCTTGTTCTTGTAGTGCGGTTCCAACTTATATTTTCGGAGAAATCAAGGAATTCCATATTAGGGCATATTTGGTTACTTTCCTCTATTATTAATAACTGGTTTGCTAATATTTTTCATCTGAAGAAATTCCCTACTTGCTCCATTACAACGACTTGAAAATGTCCTTCAGTGGTGTTGTAAATAGTTTTGGAGGTATTGTAGTATCACGCTGTCTTACGCCACGATTTATTTAAATTGCCACGATTTATTTCAATTTTTTATTGCTAATGATTAACACCTTTATTTTAGCTGTTCTGTGTCTTAGGTGTATGTGGCTGTTGACCAATGTTTCCTCGATGACCCCTAGTTCTACAGTACCACAGGTTTTTTTATTTTATGAAAGCTAAACAGCGAGAAAGGTTATATTTGTTTACATTTTATATTAGATCTTTTAGGATGGGCATTGGATGGGCAGATTGAGAAAACTCATGGTGTTCTACTCGTTTCTACTGGTATTCATCAAATTTCCTTGTAAGCCTGGTAATGACTAATTTTTGAGGCCTGTAACCTTAATATTACCAAAATCATTGTATGTATGTATCCTCACTAAACTGTCTTATTTGTTAACGAGAGATTAAAAGCCTGCTCTGAACTAAGTGTTGATGTACTAATTTTTTCGCATTACCATCCAATCTGATTTCAGATGACCTTACGATTTGCACGATAGGTGTTAATTTTAAATTAAAGGTATGTCGTCGAAAAATCAGAATTACGTAAGAGTACGGTATCATAACAATCACATGGTGCAAGTGCGACCGGTTCCTCTTAAGGTAATGAAATTTTTACGAGTTGAAATGAAACGAGCTCTGCAATATACATGGGCGGCGACAAAATAAGCACATTCTTCACAATTTTACACATGTTTGACCTCATACGGAGAGACTGCTTAAATGTCGTTTTCAATATAAGAAGAAAGTGAATTCAGTTCGCTTATGATTTTATGCAGAGCTGATGTTATCGATATTTTAGATGCCACCATACTAGGGCAATCAATGAGGGTATGTGGCTCCGAATTCTATCCTACTATATCGATTTACGTGATATTTTCACAGTAAGTAGAAATAGCCAAGAAAAAAAGTCTACCATATGCCGATGTGTGCTTTTGTCTTGGGGGCGGTTCCCACCCCTTCTCAGGGTGGAAAATTTTTTGCTTAAATAACTACGGAAGTTGCTAGAGAACCTGATACTAAGAAAAATCTGTTCTATATTTTTTTTTTTCGAAAACTCAATACTTTTTGAGTTATTCCTGGTTAAAAAATTGGCCATTTTTAAACGGTTTTTTGCGAATACCTTAAAAACTATGCATCTAACTAAAAAAACTATATAAAACATTTTTGTAGACTATAAAATAACAAAGAGATTCTTTCCTTTATGAATCTTCTAGTTGTAACACAAAAAGAGATATGGTAAGTGAAAAAACTTGTTTTCTTGGTGCATGCTCAAATCAGTGTATTTAACTTGAAATAACAAAGAAACGGTTGATTTTAGGTGTATAATGCTACTAATAACTTTTGTTGTGCTTGAAAAGAACTTTAAAATAAGCAATATAATGTCGATTACATTCAAACTATGCGAGATAAACTGTAAACAATTTGATGACTAACGTATTTTAAGAAAAAAATAAGAAGTATATTTAACCCATCATCCACAAGAATTTAAATACATCGTTTTACTTCTACAAGACATTTTACTATAGTGTTCTTTTTATGTTCAAAAAGTTGGGCGGGTTTGAAAAAAAATAAGATCAAATTATTGAGCCCATTTTTAAATTTTCTTAAAAATGATCCTTTTTCTCCATGTAACTCGAAAATGGTAAGAGATGCCAAAAAAGATGCCATACAAAAATGGAGGTTTCTTCTAGATAAACATTTTGATTTTATTTTTTATAACAGTATTTGTTATCATTTACAAGTTACATAAAGAAAAAAAAAATTTAAGAAAATTTAAATACGCGGTCTATAATTGATCTTATTTTTTTCAAAAACTATTCATTTTAAACCCGCTTAACTTTTTGAACATAAAAAGGACACTGTAGTAAAGTGTATTGTAGAAGGAAAACGATGCATTTTAATTTTTGTGGGTGAGAAGTTAAATATATTTCTCAATTTTTTTCTTAATTTTCGGTAGTCATCATTTTTTTTGCAGCATATCTCGCTTAGTTTGAATGTAATCGACATTTAATATTGCTTATTTAAAAGGACTTTTCAAGCACAATAAAAGGTATGAGTAGCATTATATGCATAAAATCGACCGTTTCTGTTATTTCAAGTTGAATACACTGCTTTGAGCATTCAGCAAAAAAAACAAACTCTTTTTACCTACCATATCTCTTTTTGTGTTATAACTAGAAGATTGAAGAAGGAACGAATCTCTTTGTTTTTTTAAAAGCTACAAAAATCTTTTATACAATTTTTTTAGTTAGATGCATTGTTTTTAAGGTATTCGCAAAAAACCGTTTGAAAAGGTGTTATATTTCAATGAAAATGGCCAATTTTCAACCACGAATAACTCAAAAAGTATTGAGTTTTCGAAAAAAAATTATAGAACAGTTTTTGCTTAGAATTGGGTTCTCTTGCAACTTCCGTAGTTGTTTAACCAAAAAATTTTCCACCACCGAGAAGGGGTGGGAACCGCCCCCAAGACAAAAGCACACATCGGCATAGGGTAGACTTTGAATAAGGAGATATTTTCAGGCTATTCCTAAAATTTCATTAAAATCCATGCAGTAGGATAGAATTCGGAGGTAATAACCTGTTCTTGCTCTCATTGACTGCCCTATACCAATTTTTGTTTCAAATAGTTAAATTATCAGCTACTAATTGCTATCTTTGACTTAAAGTTATCCTACAGTATCTTCTCCTACAGTATCGATTTAACGAAGAGGAATAGTAGTCCAAAAATTAGCAAATGATAGTTGGTTTGTGTATAACATAATCTTGGCATACAAAAGTTACCAAAGAATTAAAGAATTTGTATCAAACACTTTACAAAGAGGTTCCAGAAACTTTCACTACAAGAGAAAACAGAAGCAGCATAAAAATAACAAGAAATTACTAAATCATCTAAAATCTTAACTATCCTAAAAGTAATAAGTAGCAAATTAGAACACATACTAAAAATATGTACCTGATATGTAAAAATATGTATAAGCAAATATAAACTAAAAGTCAAACAATTAGACGTGCAGATCATAGATTTAATCACATCTTAACCCACCGGTACAAACTTGACAGCAAACAAATTCAACAAATTTTTCCTCATAAATTAGTTTTTTCGCTACCGTCAAGTTTAGCAGGAAAGCGCTCTTGTCAAATAAATTCATATCAGGGCCCGGATTACGTACACTCGATACGCATCGTATCCGCCATGTTTTACTGTAGCGCCTTATGGGAAAACATGGCGGATACGATGCGTATCGAGTGTACGTAATCCGGGCCCTGTATTTACCACAGCAGCTACCGGCTACACTGTTTCTCTTTGTTTTTAATGGTGTGAAACAAAGATCTGTGCTTGTAGTATAAGTGTCAATACATGTGAAGTTTGTTAAAATATAAACTTGGAAAAGACTGCAAGACTTGTACACACTTCTGAATAGGTCAAAACGGCAAACAGGTGTATGTTTTCAAAAAACTTTTGATAGTATGTAAAAAAATATATTTTATATCAGCTAAGTACTTTCAGCACATAACGTGCCATCATCAGAGCTTCGTCCTCTTAAAATACCTTCATCGAAGAGCAATTGCTTAACAACACAACAAAAAACATGAATACTGGGCAAAAGCCACAGATATAGGGTAATAAACCTTTACAGTGAATAGAATCACATCTAAATTCTTTTATTAATTTATCAAGGCAACATGGCTGAGTCAGACCATGTGGGCTCAAAATGGTCTGACTCAGCCATGTTGCCTTGATAAATTAATAAAAGAATTTAGATGTGATTCTATTCACTGTAAAGGGTTATTACCCTATATCTGTGGCTTTTGCCCAGTATTCATGTTTTTTGTTGTGTTGTTAAGCAATTGCTCTTCGATGAAGGTATTTTAAGAGGACGAAGCTCTGATGATGGCACGTTATGTGCTGAAAGTACTTAGCTGATATAAAATATATTTTTTTACACACTATCAAAAGTTTTTTGAAAACATACACCTGCTTGCCGTTTTGACCAAAATATAAACTGTCCTGTGAAATTGTCAACAAACTAAATTCTGTTATTTTAGATTCTCGATTTGATTTTGATTCAAATTATTGGATATTTTAATTGAATTGTACGAAAACAATAATATATCTGTATTTCGTCTTCTGAGGTTATAATTTGAAAACAATAATTTTAATATTATATTTATACTCCAATATTATGACAGACGTCAGTTACAATTTCCAATCTCATCAAATGTAATATTGATGTGATATAAACTCTGATGTCTACTGATGTCACTAATTCTAGCCAATTAAATGCTCGCTGTAATAGGATGGCTTGCCAAAATTATCTGATGATTCCCTATATATTACTTTAAGTTTATAATATGACAACAGGGCGAAAATTATGTGCATTCCTTATTTTTTTACTTTTCCTTGTCTGCTTTTATAGCAGTTTCGAAGAAACAGAACGGCAAAAAGATGCGATGATTACCTACAGTTTAATTAGTCTGATAAGCCATATATTGAAATATTTTCTTCGCGTTATTTATGGAAAAATAAGAAGTCATTGCGAAAGAGGCCTAGATGAAACCTAGTTTGGATTTAGGAACGCGCTGTGTATACGTGAGACTTAAATGTACTTCCATATTTCCCCGACCAACATAAAATTCTCTAGCTTTCATTGATTATGGAAAACATCTCTAGTTTTCATTGATTATAAAAGAGTACTCTAGTTTTGATTGGTTATAAAACAGATCTCTAGGCGTCACACAGTGATGCATTCTCTCCCTCCTGTTATTTAACATATACTCGGATATAATTTTCAAACGGGCTTTGTAAGATAAAGAATTTGAAGTGAAATTCAATTCAATTCAATTCATGAATAATCTTAGATACACCGACGACACTGTTATTTATATGCCAGTTCCACATGTTACACAGTTTATGAAAGTCTCTAGGGCATTCAAGAGTTATTCCATTTTCTAAACATGACAGGAAGAGAAATATGTCTAGAAATGAATGTTTCTAAGATAAAATCTATGATAATTAGTCGCTAGATTCCCGACAATGCTTTAAAGTATAATCAAATGCCATATTTGGTCAGTGTTAGTACTTGGTTTTTCTTGCAATTTGTCCAACGATAAGGGACCTAATATGCCACCGCAAGAAGAAAAAGAACATGAAGTACATGAAAAAATTCTGTAGAATTTTAAAAAGCCTTTGATCGAGCTGAATACAATAAACTGATGAAAAATAATTAGCCCTGTCGCAAGGGAGGTAAAACGGCCTCCTTAATTCAGATGGACTTACCCAAGTTTTTTTATGTATTTTGACCCGTAGAACACGAATTTTTTGGGAAACACATAGTGTTTCCCGTGTCCAATGCATGCGTTTTAATGTACGTAATCTACGTCGAAATTGTCTGTATGCGCGCCTACTCGTTCGATTTCAAATGAGAAATGCATTGAAAACATTCAAGCACTATGTGTTTATAGCTTTGTTTAACAATAAAAAATTCATTTTTAGCAATGAACATAATCAAAACCGATAGAATTTGTCTTGAGCTTTCAAATGCTGTAAGCAGAATGACTATTTTATTTTTTAACCAAAAGTTATTCGGGATCAAAAATTGCAATTTTTCGATTTTTTGAAAGTTCAACCGCGTATGTCGAAAACTATGCATCCTACGAAAAAACTTGTAGAAACATTTTTTGCTTAGAATGACCCAAGAAATACAAAAAATGTTTTGTTTTGCGAAAAATCGCTGTTGTGTGATTCCTAAAGTTCTTTGTTTATAACAATATTATCGACATCCGGATGAACTGTTACCCAAAAAATTCGTGTTCTACAGGTCAAAATACATAAAAAAACTTAAGTAAGTCCATCTGAATTAAGGAGGCCGTTGTACCCCCACTGGCGACAGGACTAAATCGGCATAGGCAGAGTTTGGTAGATTTTTGCTGTTATTATGAAATTTGGGAAAAACGGAAATTAAAAATTTTTTTAAATTTCATAAGTTAAATTCTAATAATTACCTGTTTATGAGAAAAATGTCAGCTGTGAGTGCTGTGACTCTTGTAAAAAGAAGAACAATTAGGAAAAGCACATCCTCTTTCACTTTGCTGTCAGTTCATTCTTCATTATGACAGTTGCCTCCACTTAAGGTGGTGGGTTTTTGAACCCTACTTAAACATTATTTGACGTAAGGTAAACTTTGTTAAATATTAGAAAATTGGTTACTTATAATAGAGATTTAATTGTAGCATAACTCTGAAGATGGCTTTGTAAGCCGAAAGAGCTCAGCTAGGAATTAATAAATTTTACACACTTTAAAAATACTTTTCTTTTCCCAGTCATTTACTTGTCATAAGTGTGTACAAAAACATATCAATATTTACAATTAATAATTATTATTAAGTAAATATTTATTAAGCTAAAATTAATAAGAATAAAATTTAAGCTAGTCAGACTCTGTTCATAAGTACCCACTGCTTGTAGTATAAATCGATTACACCACACGGTGAATAAACGTCCTTCTAAGGACGTACCAGTCTCTTGTTTAACTTCTAAACTAAAATTGGATTTATTTACAAATGAACTTTAATTTGAATAAGTTAACAACCAGAATACACTGCTGGGGTCAAGGTTAGTAAGATTTTTGCTTTGTGTTTATGTAGGACACTAGAGATCTCAACATGTTTGCAATACTAAATCAATATATGCACTCTCTACAGTTATTTTAATTACATCCAGCATGGTACTTTTTTTAAAACTAAATGGCATTTAAGACCTCGCCTTTATTATAGATATCTAACGACACTGTGTCTGCACATATTCTTTATATGAAGATATTAGTAGTATGGAAGACAGTCTATGGAACTATAAGAGAATTACAAAGGAACACAAAACAAAAAAGAATTAATGGAGTAAAATCACATTATTCTTCTTCTTATATTTCCTTCTTCTATCGAAGATTGGCTATCATCACAGCTATCCGTACCTTACCTTATTGCGGCTGCTCTGAAAATTTTACTGAGCGGCAACTATATCACTCTCTTAGGTTTCTCAGCCAGGAAATTCTTCTATTTATGGATCTTTTTCCGTTAATTTTACCTTCCGTTATGAGCCTTAATATCTCAAATTTCGCACATTCCCCTAAATACTCCAGCTTTCTTATTATGATGTTATTTATCACCTGGCAATCCTTTTGTAGCCTTCTTCACACTTCTTCATTTGTAAGTTGTTGGATCCATGGTATTTTCAAATTCCTTCTATAGCACTACATCTCGAATACTTCCAACTTCTTTATATTGTCTGCTTTTAGTCTCCAGCTTTCCATTCAATACAACAAAGTCGGGAATACGTATCATCTTAATGCTCTTATAGACTACAGGCCCATGTCAAAAATGGATGGGTCATATGAACCACCAGGTGACGTATATAGGACGATATAAGAGCATAAAATAATAAGATTCAGCACTATGCCGTCACTTGTAAGCAGTCCAACTGAGTGCTGGTGAGAATTCAAAAGTGCAGGTAGAATGGGTACATTTTGGTCATATATTTTTGTACGGCATTTTTACCATCGATAGATCCATGAAAAATAATAAGAAAGAGCCCAGTGCCGTACAAAAATGTTGAGCCACGAAGTTGGTAAATTTTTTTGATTTTCTGAAAATTTCCAGGGTAAATTTGGTCATTTCATTCTGTTCGGCATCAGTTTCATACTGTTTCAATACAACTTCTAATCCATTATTCCGCACCGCCGTACAAAAATCATGCGACACGGGGAAAAATCGAGAGTTGCAATCCCCTCTCCTTCCGTGGTCCGGGGGGTGATTTGAAAAAGTACGGTTTCGGTTCCAAAACATTATCTAGCACTCAAAAGTACTAATAAAAATAATGCCGTCAAAAAATTATGGTTCATTTGAATGTATATTAATAATTATGTTAATTTCATGGTATACGACTTGATTTATAAAGCTAAAAAAATCATTTGACTCTGTACGGCAACTTTGTTTTTAACATGATATTATAAAATACAATTGTTATATAGTATTGCCGTTCAAAAGAAACTGTTCTAAAAGAAATTATAGAGAAATACAAAAACAGATTTTTTTTAAATTACTGCAAAAGATTAAATATTCATAGATTAATAAAATATAGTAATTTTCTACATTTATCCTTTGTCTTAAATAGTATTAAGATAAATACAGTCGGAAAATGAAAGAATACCCATGAACGATCACATCAATCACTTATTTTGTATTTGCTGTCTTTTTCTACAAATAACAAAGGTTTGTTATAGAAAAAGACAGCAAATACAAAATAAGTGATTGATGTGATTGTTCATGGGTATTCTTTCATTTTTCCGACTGTAAATTAGGAAAAAATGATGCCGTACATTTTAATGCAGACCATATCTTTTAGGCTGTTGAAAATGATGCTACTATTTTAAAGGTGTAGTACTTTATGGTCATTAATTTGATACTGTAAGGTATTAACATATTTTGAAGAGAACAATTTTATTGATAATATGATAAAATGAATATGACGTCTAACTGAAATGAAAGGGTATGCAGGTATATAATATCCAAGAATTGAAACTGTAAATCCCAGTATCACCAGTTTTGTATACTTTTTGGTTTAATATATACTTCAAACATTATTGATACACATATATAATTGATTTGTTTCATTGTAATGATGTGAATAAATAAAACAACTATTTAAAAAAAAATACTACTAGAAAACGACTACTTAGCACACAGTACAGTATTATAGGAGATATGCCTACAAATGCTAAACGTCGTAAGAGAACGTTGCTCCTTAAGCGATAAATATGTAAATTATATTTATATGGTTATTACTTTTTTTATCAATATGAAGTTTCAGGTTGTATTCGTCATAAATTTCACCTTACATTTCGTTATATGGATTTTTCTTACATTTCATTCTGTGGATTTTTCCTTGAGCTTTTTTTTTCTGCAAACCTTTGGACCAACGAAAATGTACGGCATGTGAAATAATATCATCTATGCATAAAATACTTCCAAAATAAATTAATTTTATGTTGTTTCAAATCACCCCCCGGACCACGAAAAGAGAGTGGATTGCAACCCTCGATTTTTCCCCTTGTCGCATGATTTTTGTACGGCGTTGCGGAATAATGGATTAGAAGTTGTATTGAAACAGTATGAAACTGATGCAGTACAGAATGAAATGACCAAATTTACCCTGGAAATTGTCAGAAAATCAAAAAAATTTACCAACTTTGTGGCTCACCATTTTTTACGGCACTGCGCGCTTATTTTTCATGGATATATCGATGGTAAAAATGCCGTACAAAAATATATGACCAAAATGTACCCACTCTACCTGCACTTTTGAATTCTCACCAGCACTCAGTTGGACTGCTTACAAGTGACGGCATAGTGCTGAATCTTATTATTTTATGCTCTTATATCGTCCTATTTACGTCACCTGGTGGTTCATATGACCCATCCATTTTTGATATGGGCCTGTAGTCTATTGTCCTTAGCTCTAGAGGAAGGTCTCGACTAACAAACATTTTTTTTTTCATTTTTATGAATGCTTGTCTTGCAATTTCAATGCGTATTCTGATTTTTCTACCCTGGTCATTGTTTTCATTTGTCCAGTTTCCCAGATATTTGTAGTTATTCACTCTTTCTACTTGTTTTCTCTTGATATCTAGCCTTCAGTATGTTCTTCCCTATGCCTTTCCACTGTATGTTGCCTAAAAATAATCATGAACTTGGTTTTCTTAACGTTCATTTTTAATCATTAGAGCAGCAATCAACAGGATCCGCATAGCCATGATGATTTCCAACCTTAGATAGACGATGGAACTTAAAGAAGAATATCCACCAGGAAGAATTTCCTGTAGCTGGCTGTATACCATTAATTACAAGTAAATTTAATGAGGTAATCTACTTATACAGCGTGTCTGCGTAACTGGGAACCATATGGGAAACTTTTTTAATATCAATTTTACGAAAAAAAGTTCTTCTTTATAAAGTGCTCTGCATAGTCTAAAACCTAAGACGCAATCATCAGATATCACATTTTATCAATGGTATACGAGGTATGTCAAAAAATATGAATTTCGCTCAAGAGTAAAGTGCTTTTATATTTCACAATATCGAAAATTGTCATTGAGAAAAGTTGTTTGTAATTAAAAATTATGTTATAATCTGCATTTGCACTCTTCTAATTAATTTTTTTTTTAATTTTCCTCAAATCACGGACACCCAACATCAGTTTTATTTATGATAGCTCCGTTATTATTAATTTTACGAAAAAAAGTTATTCTTTATAAAAAGTTTTTCATAGTCTAGTAACCAAGATAAAATTATAAGATATTAAATTTTGTCAATTTTATACGAGGTATGTAAAAAAATATGAATTTCGCTGAAGAGTAAAGTTCCTTTATTTTTCACAATATTGAAATTTGTTATAATCAAAAGTTGTTCAGAATTAAAAACTATGTTTCAGTGTGCAATGGCATCCTTCTAGTTGAAATATTGTGAACTTTAAAAGTTATTTTACTTTTTAGCGAAATTCATATTTTTGACATACCTCGCACAGAATTGAAAAAAATTGATATCTTATGATTGCTTATCTATTTTTTGACTATTCAGACATTTTTATAAAAAATAACTTTTTCGTAAAATTAATAATAACGGAGTTATCTTAAATAAAAATGATGTTGGGTATCCGTAATTTGAGGAAAATTTTCAAATTCGTTTTTTCAATTAGAAGAGTATCAATGCATATTATAACATAATTTTTAATTAAAAACAACTTTTCTTAATAACAATTTTTGATATTGTACAATGTAAAGGCACTTTACTGTTGAGCGAAATTCATATTTTTGGACATATTTCGTATATTATTGATAAAATTTCATACCTGATGAATGCATTTTATGTTTTATACTATGCAAAGCACTTTGTGAAGAATAACTTTTTTTCGTAAAATTGGTATTAAAAAAGTTTCCCATATGGCTCCAAGTTACGCAGACACACTGTATATAACTGAATAAAAGATACTTTTATTCAATTTTATTTATTTTTCCTTGCCCTAGATGTTATTTAACATAAAAGGACAGAATAAAAAAAATTGGACTAAGCTTTTATAAAACAACCTTTTCATTCTTTTAAATTTGTGTTGAGGAATCCATCTATATCCTATTAACTTATAAACAAGTTTTTGCGTTTACAACATTTCTCAGTATTTGATATCACAATCCCTATTTATTTGTCTCACCTTTATTTTAGCCAGTTTTATCAGCCATCATTTGTGTTAGGTCACATCCACTAGGTCACGTCCGATTGATTTTCAACACAACCTACACAACCTACCTACTATATTTTGGTTTGCCTAGCTTTACTTCATCAATTCATGTACACCTCATTGATGATTGTGGGTTTTCAAATTGGCTCTTTTTTACATCTTAGATAATTTATTCTCACTATCTTTTGTATTTTTATAATCCCAACACACTGATGTTAGCTGTTATCATTGCTTGTACCATAAACAACTTTAAAATTTAGTGGCTAATCTAGTGTAACCAACATTTCATAAAACTCTAAGATTCATTGACAGTTGTTGTCCTGACATCAGACAGATTCGCTTTCGAACTCTCACCTATTAGTTGTCTTTCACCTCTTTTAACATAATGACCTAATTAATTATTACCTAGCAACCTACTTACCACGTGTGGGAGTCAGGAGTCATATGTTGCCCTAAGGCCATATCCATAGGAATTATATCCATCCTTTGGATATTACTATGTTTACACTTATAATATAAATTACACTAATATTATACACTTATGTTATACATTTATATTATAAGACTTTTAGTCTATTTTTAAAAGGTTTTAACCTTTATATTTTGGCTCACCATGTTCTTGTAAGTATAAACAAACTTTGTTTTTAGCTTGGTCATCATTTTAAATTTAACATTTTGTCCCTATTAAGACGGTTATACTTATTTAAGGTAACACTGATGATACTCTTGTTACAGAGCGAAAACGTTTTGTTTTTATATTTGTAGCCCTTCTAGGGGCTTTTTAAATTAATATACCTTTTACCAATACGAATTTTTCATTAATTTTACTTAAAGAAGAATAATTATAAAATACATAGGTATATGTGTGGAATAGTGCCTACTGGGAAGGATCGGAAAACTACCAACTCCGATTGACCGGTAACGCCTGTGGAAATAGAGCTCCTCTTTACGCAAAGGAAAGAGTAACGATGCCCAGATGTACGGAAAATTGAGGAGATTTATGAACGAATAAAAAAAACCTCTAAGATACCACTTCCGGTAGGAATATTAGGAAGAGTAAAAAAATAGCTCAAGCATTGGTTGCTCAGTACACTCTGCATCTGAAAATATTTGAATAAGGGATAACTTTAATATAATAAAAGCGTTCTTGTAAAATTGTTAAAATGGGTTACACCACTTTTGCACTGATAGCTTCAATCATATTAAATACTAAAACTGACAGTTGTGTTGTCAGTGTTTTTAAAGGCTAACAACAATAATATTTAGATCATACATTTTCCGGACGATGGATTGGTAGATTAGGTAGTGTTTAATGGCCTCCTCGTTCACCCGATATGAATCATAGAGATTACTTTTATTGGGGATGCTTGAAAAATAGAATTTAGACAACTAAATCAGCTGATGCATAGCTAAGGCAAAGAATTATCGATGAATCCAAATTAATTTCCAGAGAAACATGGAGAAATGTAATAGAAAAAAAAAAGGGTTGGTCTGTGTCCATTGAACTGGCAAGAACCACAATTTCTTAACGAGCAGGGAACCATGTTGCCCTTTGAGCACTCCTAACACATTTCATCTTGTAACATCGACTTGGAGTCGCTATAAATACCACTTAATTATTATGTAAACCATAAATATCGATGTAACCTTTTTCAAAAAGTTGCTAGTTTCTTGTACGAAGCAGAACGCACTGAGGATGATCTAATTCAGATTGAAAACGTTTTGTAAATCCTTTTGGAGGACTTTTATGTTTTTTAATAAAATTTTTATACCAATATACGAAAGAAGTTTTTACTTCTGTATGGTTTTTTAAATGTAATAGACGTATTTTACCATCGTTTTTCAATACAATATACAGGATATTGTATTTAAAAAACCAAAACGACTAATGATATCAGACAATCGTAATTTTGGCAATGTTGACATCAACTTTCAAATCCGCATATTGCAAAATATGCGTGTCGCTGTTTTTAAATAATTTGGAGCATCCATTTAGGAGATACTTGGGCGTTCTCAGACTTTTGGACCACCCTGTTACATATACAGTAGAACCCCGCAAATCCGAACTAATTGGGGGGACAGCCTGTTCGGATTCCGAAAAGTTCGGATTATCCGAAAGTTAGCCTAAGAAGCTAACGAAGATGATTTTTAAAAGATTTGGACTGCCACCGATCCCTTTATGCAACTCTATTCGCACGTTTATGCCTCCAATATTCTAAAGCTGAAAAATATTTAGATCACTGAAATATTAAATCGCTAACGCCAGTAGTTTTGTTTCGTCACGGGACATGGGAATTCGGCCTTGTAAATGATTCATTTAATTTGTAATCTGGATATTGATTACACAATGTTTCTCATGTTTCTTATCTTTTTCAATGTTTTCGTTCATAGTATACCATGGAAAATGTGTATTATACACATTCCTTTATTGATTGTGTTTAGTCTAACTCGACGCTTTTATTCACCCATTAGTGTTCCAGTGTTTAATACTGTAGCTAGCATCTTACGTAATTATTTTCTCACATAATAAACATGTTTTTAAATTTTTATTTTGAATTTTTAAAAATTTTTTTCACTTTCCGTTGGTTCGGATTTGCCGAAAGTTCGGATTTGCGGGGTTCGGATTTGCGGGGTTCTACTGTATAAATATCGATATAACAATTGTATTTATAATGAATTGGTATTACCAATAATACAGTTCGGCCTGGAGAAAATTATTTTGATTTATTACATTGGAATCAATATTTGATACCGGTCTAATGAAAGTTCCACCTACATAGTTTATTATTGTTCGTGAATAAAAAAGAAACAGTTTAAATTTTACCATGCCATACGTAATAAATATATTATAGTCTGCCCACATTTCCTTTTCTTCAGTAACTGACCTAGAGTGTAATAATATTTGTTACGAGATTAATGAGTCTCATATTATGGCAGTAACAGCCTAGAGAATAATTAAACTTAGTTTATTAAATTTCAATTTCTATTTATAGCTAACATTTACTACCTACCGCAGTAGTAATATTGACTGTAGGAAGTGGTAAAAAGTAAAAATTGAGTAAGAAGTGAAGTAAAAACGTAAAAAAATACCCTAAGATTTACCTACATAACAATGATGTTCGCACCATGTTCGAAGCATAAAACTACCAAAAATCGTCAGAGTATATTTGTTTAATACAGGGTGCGCCAAACCTCTGGTTTTCTTTGATTACGGCTAAACTATGGGATATACAAAAAATGTTTATAACAAAACTAATATATATCAAAGCCGTCTACAATTTTTTTTTTTTTTTTTTTTTTTATTTAATGTTGTAATATTTACAATCTGTCCTCAACTGAGAACAATAGGTAAATTATTTGACAAAAATTGAAAATTTTGACCTGTAGAGGGAGATCCAGTGATCACCCTCTTTACATAAATTAAATTAAAACAAATTAAAATAAGTTTAGTTATCACAGATTATTCGAATCTTCTTGCTAGATCCACTACTTTGAATCTCTTCAGGCGTCGTACATCATTGTGGTCATCAGTAAGGTTGCTGGCTAACTCATTTGGATGAGATTCTAGTCTCTTGGAATATTTTTTGTAATATTCCGTTATTACTGTTTTTATGGATGGCACATTGAGGTCTTGCTCTATCACATAGTTTGGCACGTACCAAGGGGCATTCAGCATTGTTCTAAGGACTTTGTTCTGGAATCTCTGCAATATTTCTAGGTTAGTTTGACTGGCTGTCCCCCAAAGTTGGATACCATAGGTCCACACTGGTTTTAATATAGTTTTATATATCAGCAGTTTGTTTTCAAGTGATAGTTGAGATTTACGACCGATGATCCAGTACATTTCTCGAAATTTTATTCCTAGTTGTTTTCTTTTTGTAAAAATGTGTTTTTGCCAAGTTAATCTCCTATCAAGATGGATTCCTAGGTACTTGACAGTATCGGTTTGTGGGAGTTGAGTTTCATTTAGTGTTACAGATGGACATGTTTGTCTTCTCATGGTGAAGGTTACATGGATGGATTTACTCTCATTCGCCTTTATCTTCCATTTTTTAAGCCATATTTGTATATTATTAAGGTCTTTCTGAAGGGTTCTGGATGCTGTATTTGGATCATGGTGAGAGGCTAGTACAGCAGTGTCATCAGCAAAAGTTGCACACGTTGTTTTGTTACTTGTGGGTAGGTCAGCAGTGTAGAGCAAGTACAATATCGGTCCCAAGACACTTCCTTGTGGTACTCCGGCTTTTATTGGTCTTAGGCTTGTGTATTCATTATCCTGCTTGACTAGGAAATGTCGGTTGGAAATATAGCTTTTTAGGATTTGATAAAAAGGATGAGGAAGGTTTTTCTTTAGTTTAAAGAGCATACCAGCATGCCATACCTTGTCGAAGGCCTGACCAATGTCCAGGAATGCAGCAGAACAATACCTTTTATTTTCTAGATCACTTCTGATGTGTTTTACCAGTCTATGTACCTGTTCTATCGTTCCGTGTTGTGTTCTGAACCCAAATTGGTGTTGGGGAATTAGTTTCCTTTCTTCTATAACTGGGGATAATTGTTTAAGGAGAAGTTTTTCCAAAATTTTTGATAGAACAGGTAGCAGGCTTATTGGTCTGTATGAAGTCACCTGAGTTTTATTTTTCCCTGGCTTAGGTATGAGAATAATTTGAGCAACTTTCCATTGTTCTGGGTAGTAACCTAGCCTAAATATTGCATTAAATACTTGCGTTATCATTTTCAGACCTTTGCATGTCAATTGCTGCAGTACTTTCCCGTTGATCAGGTCATACCCTGGAGCTTTTTTTGGACTGATTTCATGCTGGATCATATTTCTAACTTCTTTAGTGGTGATTTTTTGTATAGGTAAATCCATCTGGTAGGGCGATTCCAGGAAGTCATTTATTTCTTCCTCTGTGTCACCATCTTCCATGGGATGTGGCTGGAATACATTAGTGAGGTGATTTGCAAATGCTTCGGCTTTTTCCTTATTATTTCTACACCAGTTTCCCTCTTGGTTTCGTATTGGTGGTATTTGTTGTTTCGGGTGTTTGATTTTTCTCGTGGCCTTCCAAAGGGTATATTCACTATCTGCGTTTGCTGATAAACCTGTAAGATATTCTTGTATTTTGTTATTTTTGATATTATGCAATTGTAGTTTAATTTCCTTGGTGATTTTATTTAATTTCGCCTTGTTCTCATGTGTTCTTTTTCTTCGCCACTCTTCCTTTATTTTTCTCTTTCTAGCAATCATTTCCTTTATTACAGTTGGGCAATTCTCTTTCAATTCTGTTTGGTAGCAGTCAGGGGTAGCATACCAAGCAGCTTCTTGTATAGATTTCTGAAGATTTTCTACTGCTGCGTAGATGTCACTTTCTGTTTTCAATGGGATGTTTATGTCAATTAGTTCATCTAGTTTAGTCTTGAAAATGCTCCAGTCTGTTTTGTTACTGTATAGTGATGGTTGTTTAGTACTGTTTGTTATTTGTGCATACCATGTCGCGATTACGCTAGAGTGGTCAGAGGGTAGATCGTAACAAGATTCTACTTTTGCCAATTTAACATTAATTCCTTTAACAATATAAAAGTCGAGTAGATCAGGTATTTTTGCATTGTCGGTAGGCCAGTAAGTTGGTTCCCCTGTGGTGAGGTAATTTGCATTGGTCGCATTTATAGCTTTAAGAAGTTCTCTGCCTTTTGTGGTAATAATTCTGGATCCCCAGGTAGTATGCTTAGAATTAAAATCTCCTCCTGCTATAAATCTATTTCCTAATGTTTTAAAGAAATTTTCAAACTGTTCCGTTTTGTTATTGTGCTTTGGCGGACAGTATATAGCTGATACTGTTAGTGGGCCTAGTTGATCTTCCACAACAATGCTGGTGGCCTGTAGATAGTCGAATTCATGTTTTTGTATTTCGTAGTGCTTTAGTTTATTACTAACTATTATTGCAGTGCCTCCATGTGCTTTTTCGTTGGGATGTTGCGTATGATAAGTTGTAAATCGTGGAATATTGATGTGGTTTTTGGATGTAAAATGAGTTTCTGTAATCAGCATTATGTCAATTTTTTGTGTGTTAATAAATAGTTTTAATTCTACAATTTAAAATTATATTCGATTATACAGGGTGAGTCAGAACGACGGTATGAACCAAAGTTTTGTTTTTTTAAATAGAACACCCTATATATTAAATCATTTTTGACTATATTTTTTTAAAAAAGGTAATAAAAATTTAAAGGTAATAAAAATTTTGTAGTCTCCATGCTTTCCGATCTTGCGTTAGGTTTCTTGCACTTTCCAATGTCAATCCCTTCTTCTCGACTTCTTTCCTGATTTCATCTACCCACATAACTCTTGGTCTTCCTCTTTTGTTTTTCCCCTGGACTCTCGTTTCGAACACTCGTTTTGTAAGCCTCTCGTTCGACATTCTACATACGTGCCCGAACCATCTAAGTTGTTCCTCCACTATTTTTTCATTGATTGGTTCCAGTTTTAGGTTTTGTCTAATTGTTTCGTTTCGTATTTTGTCTGTCCTCTTTCTGTTTGCTATTTTCCTCAGGAACCTCATTTCCATAGCATTGACTCTGGATTTTTGTCTCCCCGTCAATGTCCATGTCTCGCTGCTATACATGATTGTTGGTCTAACTACTGATTTAACGACTGCCGTTTTTACTTTTTCCGGTATCTCTTTTTTCCCCAAAAATGTTGTTTTCAGTAGCGTTAAATAAGCTTCCTGTTCGTCCCATTCTCTCGTTTATTCCCATGTCTTGTTTATCATTTGCTTCGATTATTACTCCTAGGTATTTAAAATATTCCACTTGCTCTAGTTGTTTCCCGTCTAATTCTATTGCGTGTGTCTTCTTCGTATTTGAAATTATCATTGTTTTTGTTTTCTCTGTATTAATTTTCATATTTATGTTTGATAGTTCTTCTTCTAGGATTTCAAGATTGTTCTGTAGGTCTTCTCTGTTTTCTGCTATCAATACCATGTCGTCTGCCAATAGTAGCTCCGATAGTTGAGTCCGTTTCATTTGTCAGTATCCTAATGTTAGTTTTCTCATTCTTCTCTTGGCTTTCTTTATCGCTTCATCCAGTACCACTGAGAATAGCAGTGGACTCAGCACGCATCCCTGTTTGACGCCTTGACTTGTAGTAAATTCTCTGGATTCCTGGTTATTGGTTCTTATTGTATTTGTATTATTTTTGTACATATCCTTTATTACTTCTATTATGTGTCTGTCGACTTCCCTTTCTTTTAGTGTCTTCCATACGTCCTTTCTTCGGATTCTGTCAAACGCCTTTTCCAGGTCAATGAAGCACATATGTATCTCTCTATTCTTCTTGATTACCTTCTTACTTACTTGTCTTAATATGAATATTAGGTCTTGCGAGCTTCTGTCCTTCCTGAATCCACTGTGTGTCTTCCATAGTTGTTTCTATTTGGGTTTTTATTCTTGCCTCTATTATTCTTGCGAATACCTTCCCAGGGATACTTGATATGGTGATACCTCGGTAATTATTACAGTTTCTCTTGTCTCCTTTTTTGTGTATTGGTAGTATAATGTCTTTCTTCCAGTCCTTTGGTAATTCTGCTCTATTTATGATATCATTCATTAGTTCTTTCATGCTATCCATTCCCTCTGTCCCCATGAATTTTATCATTTCCGGGGTAATATGATCCTTGCCTGGTGCTTTGCCCAATTTTACTCTTTCTATTGCTTTCTCTAATTCCTCTCTTGTTATGGATTCCACTTGTTGTTCTTCATTCCTTTCTTGTATCTCCCCTATGTTGTCCGTGTCTGCATGAGTTATCTCTTTGAAATGTTCCCTCCATCTTTCCATTATTTGTTTTTCTTCTGTTAGTAGGTTTCCATTCTTGTCTTTTATATTCGGCATCGTGTGCTCTTTCTTTTGTCTGCGTTGTTTTAATGCGCAGTAGAAGAGTTTTTGGTTTTCCCTATAATTTTTTGTCATTTTTTGTCCAAATCTCTCCCATGACCTTTCCTTTCATGCTTTCACCGCTATTTTAACGTCTTTCCTTTTTTCTTTATATGCCTCGTAATCTTCCGGGTGTTTTGTACTTAGGTATCTCTTCCATTTTTTTTTGTTCTTTATTTTCTCTCGTATTTCTTCCGTCCACCATTCCGTTCTCCTCATGTTGGTATTTGCTATTTTTGTTTTCCCACAAGTTTCCTCAGCTGCTTTGATTATGCTGGTTTTTAGATATTCCCATTTTTCTTCTATATTTGTATTTTTTGCCCTACCTTTCAGAGTATTATCTAATTTTTCTTGGAATTTCTTCTTAAATATTTCCTCTTTTAATTTGTAACTTTTTATTTTTTCGTTTACTACCTTTCTTCTCTTTTCTTCTGTTGTTCTAATTCTCATTATTACTAGATGGTGGTCACTGCCAATCTCTGAGCCTCTTTTTACTTTCGTATCCTGTACTCTTTTCCATTTGTTGCTGCTTACCAAAAAGTAATCTAAGATTGATTTTTCGTTTCAGCTGTCTTGTACTCTCGTGTATTTGTGTACTTCTTTATGTTTAAATTTTGTATTTGTTATAACTAGTTTATTCTCCATACATATTTCTATTATTTTTTCACCATTTCTGTTTAGTATTTCTTCACCTTCTTTTCCCATGCACTCCTCTATTCCGCTGTTGTTTTTTCCGACTCTACCGTTTAGATCTCCCATTACAATTATGTTTTCTTCCCCATTATCAATTTGCATTTGGAGCTCCTCGAAAAATTTATCTTTCTCTTCCTTTCTTGCATCTTCATTTACTCCGTAGGCTGTTATTATTGTCCATATTTCTTCGTCCATCAGTTTCATTTTCACCGATAATATTCTCTGGTTAACATATGTTTCTTCTATAACGTGTTGTAGTCTATTCGGTGCAATTATTATCCCGACTCCTTCTTTTGCTCTCTCTTTTGTATCCGCTCCTACCCAAAGTAACCAATATCCTTTGTGTATTTCCTTAAGACCTTTTCCTTTCATCTTCGTTTCCGTTATTCTTAGTATTTCTATTTTTTGTTTTATCATTTCTTCTACCAGTTCTTCCTCTTTTCCGTTGATGCTCCTCACATTCCATGTTCCCATTTTTATCTCTCCTTTTTTCTGCAATCTAGTTTTCCCCTTCTTTTTATTTTCATCCTTGTTTACCTGTGCATCATCTTTTCCCTATCGCTTTTCCCATTCATTTCCCATTACTTTTTTGGAGTCCTTTCCCCGATGTTTCTGTGAATTTGTATAATTTTCTCATTATTATGGTCCCATTTCAACTCCTTCCCATTAATCTCCAGTTTCATATATCCTCTCTTCGTAGTATTACCTTTGTCTTTTTCTTCTTTTGCCATTTTCCTAATTTCTGCTTGTATTTCCCTTTCCTTTCTTGTTAAATCTGATTCTATATACACCTTTTTTCCCTGTAGATTCTTCAGTTTTCCTTTGTTTTTTAGTACACTTAGCTTATCCGTTAGGTTTTCCATTTCTGCAAACCTTTCCATTTCTACAAAAATTTGGTCTCCGATCTTCACCGCTCCTCACAGTTTGACCTGTAATTTCAGATTTCTTCCTATGAAGTGTTCTACTGACTCCTTTACTGGTTTTCTGTCGTTAGGATCCAGTGTTAGGCCCTTTAATACTATATTATTTCTTCGTCTATCTTTTTCCAATTGCTCTATTCTTTTGTTTGCCATTTTCAAACCTTCTTCCAATTTTTTGTTTTTTCTTTTAGCTTTTTAATATATTCCATCGTTTCCTTTTGGTCTTTCCGTATGGTTCTTATTTCTGCCATCATTTCATCATTTTTCCACATAACTTCCCGCATCATTTTTATCATCTCTTCATTTGTATCGTTGCTTTTATTCGGTGTTCGTCTCGTCATATTACTCTTTTCAAAATACAATTCATCCCCTTTATATTTTTTATTCTTCGATTCTTCGTCGCTACTATATTCGTTCCTTCTATTGGTTTCCTTTCGAATTGTTCCGCCACTGGCCATTTTAAATTAAATTAGTAGATGTTATCGTCGGCACTATTATAAATATTACTATATATACTTTAAAGTCTATTTTTTATTTCGCACAAGTACACTTTTTATCTTTAACGATTATCGATAACGATAGGTCTTTTAAAAACCGGTGTTTTTATTGTGATAGGTTTCGATTCCTATTTTACCTTATCGCCAAACACACCGGCCCCACAACCTCTCGCTTTGCCTGCCAAACTCGAACTCGAAGTGTCATTATTAAATAACTTAATATGTTTTATTAAATAACTTAATATCCCATAAAATATACAGTGTGATCACTATTTGCAAATACAAAATTTTCTATTTTTTTTTAATGGAACACCCTGTATATTAGTATTTCATTTTGTAGTGAATATTACAACCTTTCTTTTGGCATAAGGTTGTATGTACCTAGGATCTTTCGTTTTGTAGATATTTAAAAAAGAACTATAGATTTTACGTTTTTGCAGATATTTTATTAAAAAATTGTTTTGCAAACAAAATAATAATAATCTGGTTTTGGAAACATTCATTAAAATATCAAAGATGAAATTAAAACCGTAATTAAATATTAAAATAAAACGTATTCTAGTACAACTTAATCATTAAATTTAACTTTAATTTATGTTACAAAAATAATTTTACCGTGCTAATAAATGTAATTAATATGCATAAATTAATTATTACATTAAATAAACAATCATTTTTAAAATATATCCTAGTAATTTTTCTACCATAGTAATATCATTGTACCAAATTAATTGTTAGTTCAATAGTATTTACGAGTAAGATCAGTTAATAAGTTTTTAATTTACCTACATCTTGAGAACATATCGGTATGCCTTGAAACAAATGAACGTTATAGAGGTATGTACCTATATAATAATATAATAATAATACATATATAAAGCCCAAGAAACCATCCAACACCTTACAGGGGGCTGCCAGGCATTTGCTGCAACTGAATACAAGGAACGGCATGACGCAGTGGGAAAAATCCTTCATCAAGAGATAGCTATCAAGCTGGGACTTCTCCAAACGGACCATCTCCCGTATTATCAATACGTCCCTGAGAGTATGCTTGAGGATGGCAACTACAAGCTATACTGGGACCGCACTTTGCTCACAGACCAAACAGTGGCACATAATAGACCAGATCTCGTACTAGTTAATAAATTAACAAAACAAACAACACTAATTGATGTGGCGATACCTAACAACAATAATCTACGTAGTAAATTCACTGAAAAGATCGCCAAGTACAGAGATCTAGAAATTCAAATACGAAGGCAATGGAGAATGCAAAGTACCCAGACGATACCTATTGTTATATCTACTACTGGAGTCATTCCGAAGAACCTCCTCGAAAGCATAAAAAGACTGGGTCTAAATGAACAGCTTTACAAGACCATGCAGAAAGCTGTACTACTCGCAACGGCCAGATGTGTACGAAAATTTTTGGGAGATACACCTGCATACCAAGTCACCTAGGGCTCGATAACACGGAAAGAGTCCCACCAGAGCTCAATCCTTTTGATACCGTAGGTATCTGGGATGAGTCAATTTTCCCCTTAGAGGGAGTGTGAGCCGTATGGCTAAATCTGCATATATAATAATAATAAAGATGAAGTAAATAGTACCTATCTATGTACTCGTGTCACAAAAGCTAAAAACTGGTAATAATTTATATGGATTTCGCCCAAAACGAATGTCATATTCACCATTTCTTCAGTTGAAAAATTGGATTTTTCCTTAGCAACAGGAAAGTTGCTGGGGTAGAAAATTTACTAGGATAGATTTTAAAATTGGTTATTTATTTAATTTAATAATTAATTTATGAATAGTAACTATACTTATTAGTACCGTAAAATAATTTTATTTTAAAATTTTTTACTTTAATTATGTTTTTATTTTCATATTTGATATTTTAGTGAATGTTTATAAAACAAAATTATAATTATTTGTTTTGCAAAAAAATTTTTTAATAAAAAAATCCGCAAAAACCTAAATTCTATAAGTAGTTATAAGTAGTTAGTTATAGAACTAGTAAATAAAATACCACATTTTCAATTGCCCAACAACTCCAGACTAAATTCATTTGACGTAAAAAATCTTTTTCCTAGTGTTCCTCCTACAGAACCTTTTGTTTTAGTTAAAAATCTTTTAGACCATAATAGTACAAATCCGATCATTGCATCTGAAATTTTACACCTTCTTGAAATTTGCATAAATCAAGACTATTTTGAATTCAACAATCAAATATACACAAACAACAGTGCAGGACTTATTATGTATGGGTAATCCTCTAAGCCTAAGCCCATTGCTATCAGATATATTTATGAACCAACTTGAAACAACAATTTCTAAACATCCCTTATTTAAACAGTTCTTATATTGGTGGAGATACGTGGATGATATACTAGTATGCTTTACAGGAACTAACAGACAACTTGACCAATTTCTATCATACATTAATTCACTTCATAGTAATATTGAGTTTACAATAGAAACAGAACAGAATAACTCCATAAACTTTCTAGATGTAACGATTACCAGACTACACAACAAACATGAGTTCTCCGTATATCATAAGCCTACCCATACACAGCTGTAGTCACATAGTTGTAATAAATTTTGTGGAAGTATAGAAAACAAACGTTTTCAGTGTTTTATTGTTAGATAAAATGAACTTCCATCAAGTAACGGTCAAATCCATCAACCATCAATTATAAATCGTTGTAATTATTGTATCGCCACTAAGGGAGATTTTTTTTATGAATAAAGAATTTTTTTTGCAAAAATCTGTTGTTTTACTAGTTAGGTCCGGGATTTATTTATCGACGTGTTATATCTAAATACTGCATACTTGAGAGTTACTGTGCACATTATTATATAACAGATAAAATCGAATTTGATCAGAATCAGCTGTAGAATGAAAATATAGGCGAGTAGAACAAGAGTATTGATCATTTTTGTCTGATTGTTTTGATAAAACCTGTAATGGTATGTGGACTAGTTTGCAACACCAATTTAACATTCATTGTTTACAGTGGTGTAACAAAGCTGGTATTGTGAAAGTATCTTACCATTCTGTTAGTGCTTGCTCTTTCTGGACTTGAAATCTCTTGTTAGACCAGGGCGCATCTGTAAAAATATTAGTACATTTGGACGTTGAGAGGTGACTCAAATTTTTTTACAGAAATTGCTTGAAAATAACTCAAATAATAATATTTGAGTTATCTTCCCAAAAAGGTCCGGAACATTGTTTACATAATCAAAATGTCAAAAAATGAAGGAAAAATTCGATTTTTTTCTTCGTTTTTGATTATAATTTTAAAAGTATTTATTTCCGAGAAAAGTTGTACTAACATAAAAGTTGCGTAATTAAATTTCCTACAATATAGAATTAGTTAAAAATTTAAAAAATAGTCACCCTTGTTGCAAAAAGCAGTAATTGCGAAAAAACCATACAAAAACAAGTATTCGCATTTTACGTTTTTCAACCATTTATGCTACACTTAGGACCTTATTATTTCACCCAAAAAAAACTCTGTAATACAGTAAAACAATACTGTAAATTTCATTAAGATCGGTTTAACAGATTTTGTAAAATAAATTTTGCAATCCAGCTTTCGCAAAAAAAAATTCATTTTTTCAAAATGTTTCAGGACTGAAAATAAAGCAGATAACAAGTTGAAATTTTTTTTGCATATAGAAGTGTACTGTACTTTTTATTTGCAATTTGCAAAATCAAAATCGATGAACTACCACGGCGTCAGGAATTTTTTTAAATAAACAATAATTATTGGTGATACGCGCAGGACAGCGGATAGTTTGCTCTGATTGGGCATTCCAATGACCTTTGATAATGATTGATACATTTTAATTTTTATTACATTTCGATATAAATAAATAAATTTGTTTATTGCAAAATAAAAACACATACTCTATCCTTTGAAATAACACTTTTTTTAGCAAAAACTTTCTTTGTTCATATATTTTAACTTAAAGAATAAAAGTTTATCATTTTTAAACATACCTATGCAATTGTTTAAGCAATATTTCACAAACAATAATAAGATTAGTTTGATTTTTGCGGAATTAAAATATTAAAATACAACAAAATATAGAGTAAGAAAATAATATATTAGATAAAGATTGGAAGAAATTTTGGTGGAAATCAACTTGTGTGAATCGAACACCGCTGTCCTGCGCGTAGCACCAAAAATTAATGTTTATTTAAAAAATTTCCTGACGCCGTGGTTATTAACCGATTTTAATTTTGCAAATTGCAAATGAAAGGTACAGTACACTTCTATAAGCAAAAAAAAATTCAACTTGCTATCTGCTTTATTTTCAGTCCTGCAACATTTTTAAAAAAAGAATTTGTTTTGCGAAAGCTGGATTGCAAAATTTATTTTGCAAAATCTGTTAAACCCATCTTAATGAAATTTACAGTGTTGTTTTATTATATCATAAAGTTTTTCTGGGTAAAACAGGAAGGTCGTAAGTGTAGCACAAATGGTTGAAAAACGTAAAATGCGAATACTTGTTTTTGTATGGTTTTTTTCGCAATTATTGCTATTTTGCAACAAGGGTGACTATTTTTAAATGTTTACCAATTCTATTTTGTAGGAAATTTAATTACGCAACTTTTATGTCAGTACAACTTTTCTCAGAAATGAATAGTTTTAAAGTTATAATCAAAAAACCAATAAAAAAATCGAATTTTTCCTTCATATTTTGACATTTTGATCATTTAAACAATGTTCCGGACCATTTTGAGTGGGAGGATAACTCAAATATTATTAATTGAGTT